>NW_027176161.1:0-7500 GCF_023055335.1 Clinocottus analis | reverse complement strand
TCTTTGTTCTATGCAGAAGAATTTCTCTCTTCGATAAAGAACAATGATCTTTAGGAATATAATGTTAATGTTTCTCAAATAGTTTGAACATCAGTTTGTAATCTGAGTTCAAGTCATCAGTGAAAAGTGCAAAGTGCAATCTGAACTGATTTTAGATTAGAAAACTTTATTAATCCCCAATGGGGAAACGCAACTGCTGAAATGCCCATAAAGACAGATGAAGGCCAATAAGTAACCATAAAAAGCGTCACACACACGCACACACACACACACACACACACACACACACAATCTGTACTCCCCCAAGAACAGCTATGTGAGGAGACATTACGCCCACATGATAGTACGGGTGGATTAAATCAAGCATTCTGATTGGTTGAGAGTGAGTCACGGGGTGTACTGTATTGAGCCATAAAGTACTGTACAACTTGTTCACATTTACCAGAGCGTTCCATATCAGTGCGCACTCAAAATAACAGGTAGATTTAAATTGCGCGACCTTTAGTTGTCATTTCAGGCTTTACAGTTACCAAACATGTGTAGCCGAGGGTTTCTCTTGCTTCTATACTTGTATAATAATAATAAAACAACAACGCGCTGCTCCGTTAGGTTAGACAAGATGGCAACCACTTTATTCTTGTCTTCCTTTTCACTCGAACAAATCCTCCTCTCTTTCCGTTTCCCCCTCCACAATAAAAGACTCAGCTGTTTACGTACACAATATAATAGTTTACACATGTTTTCTGTAAACTTTGATATTTTGGGGGAAATTACTTTTGATAAGAATGTCAGCGGTGAATAATGTGTTTGTGTTCCCTGTTCCTGCTGTACAGTCACACGTTGATACGGCTTACGATCACGACAGAGAGCAGATAACACTCTGAGAGACTAGCTAATGCTCTGAGAGACTAGCTAGCGCTCTGAGAGACTAGCTAATGGTCTGAGAACAGACTCGTTAACGCTCTGAGAGACTAGTTAAGACTAGTCTAGTTATTTAATTCAGTCCATAGACTGCCTATTAACTGCCTCGCAATCCGACCAGGGAGTGCTCACCGTGAGCATTTATCTTTGTGAATGACAGCTCTCAACTCTCGGTAACTGTTTTTCTAAGAAGTGGGTTGAAATCGTACTTTTGTTGTACCTTATCAAAGTGGCACACTGTAAAGATAGTGCAAAGTTAAGTTTTGGTTTATTATTTTACAGTCGTTTTGGTAGCCCTGGTACTCTGAAATAGCTGGACAGCCTGATTTTTTACTGATAATTATTTATAAGTTATATCTCATTGCCCTGGATTAGTCATCATTAGCCTGATTTGTGACTTTTTTTTCATCATTTTTGTACTATAGCTTCATTGGATCGGAATATTAGCCACTTTACACAGATCCATATTAGTATTAAGCATCATGAAGCTTCATGAAAACCAAAGTGACGTTTCCTGGCTTGAAACGGTGCTTTTCAAGCCCCTGAACACGTGAAGCAAAACCGCAGGCTAGAAGCCTGGTTCACAGTCTGCTCCGGGCCCGTAAGAGTGCGTTAGAAACTTCTGGTTAGATGAGTGGAGAATTGAAATTCAAGTTGCGTTGACCAAGGTGGAGGCATCTACCAGCATATGAAATTAAAACAACACGTCACATCACTTTGACTAACCCAGCCAGGGTCCACTGAGTCCTGGTGAGGGTCTTGGTTGGTCCTTGACGGGGGTACCTTTCACTCAGACAGACCCAAAAAGGGTCCACTAAGTCCAGATGGGCGTCTTGGTCCTTCTGTGGGTAGGACCAAGAACGGAATAAACCCTAACCTTCATATTCTCCTTTAAAAGGCTTATTGTCAGTAAATATGTACAGCATGATAACTATTCTTTCATTACAGGATTTTAGATGGAGGTGGAGAAACCTATTGAGGTCTTCCTCAGAACTTTGGAGGATTTAGGAGCCGAGGACTTTGAAAGATTCAAGTGGTTCCTGCAGCAGGAGGTCCTAGAAGGCTTCCCAGCAATCCCAAAGAGTCGACTAGAGGGTGTAAACCGGACAAAAACTGTGGATCAGATGATCAAGACCTACAGCATATACACTATTAAAGTGATCCGGATAGTTTTAAAGAAAATAAATCAGAATGATCTCGTGGCGAAGTTACCAAAACACATATTAGAACCTGAAGGTAAGTCATGGTATAAAGATCAAAGTGTCATATTACAAAGACTACAACAAACATCAGTAAAGCACAAAAGGTCTCAATATGATCCTCAGAGATAGACTCATGTCTTGTGCTGCTCCTTAAAGACCAAGCGACCAAACAAAGTTTGAGTTCATGGACACATGAAATGATATTAGGTCATTTTACGATCATGAACCTATTCAGAGCCTTTAGTTATCAAATGAGATGAAGACATTTAATTAATACAGAAATGTGTCCACTTGTGAGGAATTACTTTTGTTCACTAACAGCGCCTCATTGATTTTAATCTTTGTTTTATTGTAGAGATTCTTAATGAGTGCCAGCGTAAACTCAAATCTAACCTGAAGAAGAAGTTCCAGTGTGTGTTTGAGGGGATCCCTAAAAAAGAAAACCAAGCCCTTCTGAACCAGATCTACACAGAGATCTACATCACAGGGACTGCAGAGGTCAACAATGAACATGAGGTCACACAGATTGAAACAGCATCCAGGAAACCTCACAGACCAGAAACCATCATCAGACGTGAAGACCTCTTTAAAGCCTCACCTGGAGCAGAGGAACCAATCAGAACAGTGATGACAAAGGGAGTGGCTGGCATCGGGAAAACAGTCTTAACACAGAAGTTCACTCTGGACTGGGCTGAAGACAAAGCCAACCAGGACATCCAGTTCATGTTTCCATTCACATTCAGAGAGCTGAATGGGCTAAAAGAGAAGTTCACTTTGGTGGAACTTGTTCATCACTTCTTCACTGAAACCAAAGACGCAGGAATCTGCACGTTTAAAGAGTTCCCAGTTCTGTTCATCTTTGACGGTCTGGATGAGTGTCGACTTCCTCTGGACTTCAACAAGAATGAGGACCTGAGTGACATCACAGAGTCCACCTCAGTGGCTGTGCTGCTGAAAAACCTCATCAAGGGGAAGCTGCTTCCCTCTGCTCGCCTCTGGATAACCACACGACCTGCAGCAGCTGATCAGATCCCTTTTACGTGTGTTGACCTGGTGACAGAGGTCGGAGGGTTCACTGACACACAGAAGGAGGAGTACTTCACGAAGAGGTTTAGAGATGAGAAGCAGGTCTGCAGGATCATCTCCCACATCAAGACCTCAAGAACCCTCCACCTCATGTGCCACATCCCAGTCTTCTGCTGGATCACTGCTACAGTTCTGCAGGTTGTGTTGAAGACCACAGAGGGAGGAGAGCTGCCCAAGACCCTGACTGAGCTGTACATCCACTTCCTGGTGGTTCAGGCCAAAGTGAAGATGGTCAAGTTTGATGGAGGAGCTGAGACAGATCCACACTGGAGTCCAGAGAGCAGGAAGATGATCGAGTCTCTGGGAAAACTGGCTTTTGATCAGATGCAGAAAGGGAACCTGATCTTCTATGAATCCGATCTGTCAAAGTGTGGCATCGATCCCAAAACAGCCTCAGTGTACTCAGGAGTGTTCACAGAGATCTTCAAAAATGTGGAAGAACTGTACAATGAGAAGGTCTTCTTCTTCGTCCATCTGAGTGTTCAGGAGTTTCTGGCTGCTCTTCATGTCCATCTGACCTTCATCAACTCTGGTGTCAACCTGATGGCAGAAACAACTTTGTGGTCTAAAGTCACCAGAAATAAACCTGAAGCAAAACATCTCTACCAGAGTGCTGTGGACAAGGCCTTACAGAGTCCTAATGGACACCTGGACTTGTTCCTCCGCTTCCTCCTGGGTCTTTCACTGGAGACCAATCAGAATCTCCTACGAGGTCTGCTGCCACAGACAGGAAGTAGCGCAGGGACCAATCAGAGAACAGTCCAGTACATCAAGAAGAAGATCAATAAGAAAGTGTCTCCAGAGAAAAGCATCAATCTGTTCCACTGTCTGAATGAACTGAATGATGCTTCTCTAGTGGAGGAGATCCAACAGTCCCTGAGGTCAGGACGTCTCTCCACAGATAAACTGTCTCCTGCTCAGTGGTCAGCTCTGGTCTTCATCTTACTGTCATCAGAAGAGGATCTGGAGGTGTTTGACCTGAAGAAATACTCTGGTTCAGAGGAGGCTCTTCTAAGGCTGCTGCCAGTGGTCAAAGCCTCCAACAAAGCTGTGTAGGTGGACACATTATGGATACTTTAACATGATGTCTTTGATATTTTACTTTGATTCAACATTTTGTTTGTATTTATCTCTGTTTCTCCCCTAGGCTGAGTAGATGTAACCTCTCAAACAGAAGCTGTGAAGCTCTGTCCTCAGTGCTCAGCTCTCAGTCCTCTAGTCTGAAACAGCTGGACCTCAGTGAAAACAAGCTGCAGGACTCAGTAGTGAAGCTGCTGTCTGCTGGACTGGAGAGTCCACACTGTACACTGGAGACTCTCAGGTCAGGATCAGCTGATTTACCACAAAGATGATGATAAGTGTCTGATATACTAAGTTAGTGCTGGTGTTCCCAACATGTTGCTGTGGACAATGTCTACTTGTGTCTCTGTGATATGCTTTTCGACATAACGCTGTGAACTGAATGGTGAACTGGCCACTATCCTGCTGGGGATGAAAGTGTTGTAGGTCTTGTCCAACCAACATGAACATTCTTTGGCCCTCCTGCTTTCAGGGAACCAGGATGCTTTAAGTCCTGCTTTTAGTTTGTTAGAGCTTCTACTGCACTGGAAAAAACTCATTTCACTGGAATCAAGATTTAAATGTGTTTACAGTGACATGATTTTAACAAAATGTCTGTTTACAAAAGAAGATTAAACCAAAATGAAAGCCACTCATGTTTACAATGAAAATAATGTTTCGTTGTGTGTCAATATAATAAACTCTGTGTGTTGTTCTGTGTGTTTGCAGTCTGTCAGACTGTGGTATCACAGAGGAAGGCTGTTCTTTTCTGGGATCAGCTCTGAAGTCAAACCCCTCCAGTCTGAGAGAACTGAAACTGAGTAGAAACAAGCTGCAGGATTCAGGAGTGAAGCTGCTGTCTGTTGGACTGGAGAGGCCACATTGTAGACTGGAGGCTCTGAGGTGGGTTCACTGTCTGCTGCTAGTGTAGCACCTTCATATTTAATCAATAACTCTATTGATTTATCTACGTGTTGATCCATCAAGTGTTACATGTTCTGAGTGTGAGGGCCCCCTGTCCTTCAGCTACACAATGTCACACAGAGACACAACGTGTATATGAAGAGTATACTATCTGTACTATACTTGATGAATATTATATTTATATTATAGTTAATGAATAGTATATATATAAATAATTGTTAAGTATAATATATGTAATGTTTATTGAGTGACTCAATGTTCATCAGGAAAAAAAAAGGAATTTAATTTCACGTAAAGAACCAAAGCTTAATCATTTTTACCGAATAACTGTTAAAGTAATTAAAAAATAATTTTGATGCTGTCTTTTTTTCAGAACATTTGGTATTTTTAAATAACTTTAAATAGTTTCTGATCTGCATTGAAGTCTGGAAAATTTTTTAAAAAAAAATTGCAAAATGTCTGTTTATAAAAGATGATGAAACCAAAATAAAAGCCACTCAAGTTTGTGGTAAAAAAAAAAAGAGATTCATTGTGTATCGATATAATAAACTCTGTGTGTTTGCAGTCTGTCAGGCTGTGGTATCACAGAGGAAAGTTGTTCTTCTCTGGGATCAGCTCTGAAGTCAAACCCCTCCAGTCTGAGAAAACTGAATCTGAGTAGAAACGAGCTGCAGGATTCAGGAGTGAAGCTGCTGAGTGGTTTTCTGGAGAGTCCACATTGTAGACTGGAGACTCTGAGGTGGGTTCACTGTCTGCTGCTAGTGTAGCACCTTCATGTTTAATCAAGAACGCTATTGATTTATCTATGTATTGATCCATCAAGTGTTACATGTTCTGAGCGTGAGGGCCCCCTGTCCTTCAGCTACACAATGTCACACAAAGAGACACAACAAGTATTAATGAGTACACTATCTGTACTATACTTGATGAATATTATTTATATATTATACTGGATGAATATTATATTCATATTATGCTTAATGAATAGTATATATATATATATATATATATATATATATATATATATATATACTATTGTTATATATATATATATATATATATATATATATATATATAATATATATATACTATTGTTATATATATATATACTATTGTATATATATATATATATATATATATATATATATATATATATATATATATATATATATTGAGTGACTCAATGTTCATCAGGAAAAAATAAGTAATTTAATTTCACGGAAAGAACCAAAGCTTAATCATTTTTAATAAATAACTGTTAAAGTAATTTTAAAAATAATTTTGATACTGGTTTTTTTTGCAGAACATTTGGTATTTTTAAATAACTTTAAATAGTTTCTGATCTGCATTAAAGTCTGGAAAATTAAAAAGGAAATATTTTCAAAATGTCTGTTTTACAAAAGAAGATGGAACCAAAATAAAAGCCACTCAAGGTTATGATGAAAAATAATAATTCATTGTGTATCAATATAATAACTCTGTGTGTTGTTTTGTGTGTTTGCAGTCTGTCATTGTGTGGTATCACAGAGGAAGGCTGTTCTTCTCTGGGATCAGCTCTGAAGTCAAACCCCTCCAGTCTCAGAAAACTGGATCTGAGTAGAAACGACCTGCAGGAGTCAGGAGTGAAGCTGCTGTCTGCTGGACTGGAGAGTCCACATTGTAGACTGGAGACTCTGAGGTGGGTTCACTGTCTGCTGCTAGTGTAGCACTTTCATGTTAAATCAATAACTCTATTGATTTATCTACATATTGATCCATCAAGTGTTACATGTTCTGAGTGTCAGGGCCCCCTGTCCTTCAGCTACACAATGTTACACAAAGAGACACAACGAGTATTGATGAGTATACTATCTGTACTATACTTAAATATTATATATATACTTAATGAATGTTATAATATATATATATATATATATATATATATATATATATATATATATATATATATATATATATATACTTAATGAATGTTATAATATATATATATATATATGTATATATATATATATATATATATATATATATATATATATATATATATATATATATATATATATTATACTTGATGAATAGGAATAACTCATTTGACTGGAATCAGGATTTAAATCATTGTGTATCAATAGTGCGTGTTGTTTCGTGTGTTTGCAGTCTGTATAACTGTGGTATCACAGAGGAAGGCTGTTCTTCTCTGGGATCAGCTCTGAAGTCAAACCCCTCCAGTCTGAGAGAACTGAATCTATTCTTCAACGAGCTGCAGGATTCAGACGTGAAGGTTCTGACTGATCTTCTGAAGAGTCCACATTGTAGA
>NW_027176160.1:0-12891 GCF_023055335.1 Clinocottus analis | reverse complement strand
TCCACATCCGTCAGGCTCTCCACCCTATCATCATTCAAACAAGCCCTCAAAACCCACCTCTTCAAACTCCCCTTCACCTGCTAACCCCTGCACCCTGCCCTCTGCTACATCACTCATTCCACACATTTGTTTTTGTTTTGTTTTGTTCTGTTTGTCTCGGTCCTATGTAAAGTGTGTTTGAGTATTCAGAACTGCGCTATATCATTTTGTTAAAGTATTTTAAAGGCATCAGTTTTTTCAGAAAGTCATTTTAGACACCTTTGCCATTTACTGAGAGCTGGAGACTTGGAAAGTACTGCCCCCTATTCCCTTCTTTCTCCACAGACCACATTCACATCCTGTTTTTACAATCTGCTAAAGTTATTTCATAAGATTGAGACTCAGCACGAGGTAAGATGAGAGGAAACATCCCACTAAGGCTTTAAGTATTGTAAGCTGTTGTGTTTTCTCCTAATGCATTCATACTCGACATAGAATGTCTTCCTAAAATATTTGTTCAAGCGTTCACAAATGGTGGCATTATAAAGGTTTCTGTAAGACGCTTCCCCCACAAGTGAATTTATTCCACTATGGGGTCAGCCAGGGATCTCTCAGCGTGATCTATTTCACAATCACAATCATCATTTCTAAAATGTGGCAATGTTCAGTGAGGCCGTACTTTGAACTAATCGGTAACTTACGATACTACATCTGACAGTTTCTCCCTCTTAGTTGATCATATGCACATTGCTAACATAAGCTAATTAGCACTAACACTAAAGAACTGCTCTGGCTGGTGGCAATGCAATTCGTTATCTGGGTATTTGCAGACTGAAATGTTGACCTTATGATGGCGCTAGAAGAAAAAAGGGGATCGCCAAAGTTGTTATAAATTAACTTGGAAGGGAAACATAAATGACTGAATGGATTAATCAGCGTGTTTTCTTCAATTTAGCCTAAATTGACCAACAGAACCATCCCTAGAGCCATGCTGCCAGCTAAAGCGTGGCAACAATCTACATGCTGGTGCTCTCTGGTGTGCAAACTATACCATTAAGTTTAAATTGAGTGTAAATGACTGCAAACATATATTTGACCTTTCCATACTGACATTTGCTTTGACTTACCAGCCGACAGATACCGATTCATCTGCTCTGCTCAGCTGAGAGGGTTGGTTTTATGGAAGTAAGAAGTATATTTCGATGACTTGGCAACATAAATACATCCCCTCTTGCACTGTGTGACCACGTAAACAACTATTTCGATCAGACCTTCACCTTCTCCTCCACTCCCTCTCCTCTCTGATCAAGAAGGAGGAAACAGACGGTGCCGAAACAAGATTTCAGAGGACAAGATGTCTTATAAATGGGATTAATAAAATAACAGCAGAATAAATCTTTTTGGTCTGCAGTCTTCTGTGTGGGCATGAGGGCGAACAAAGACAACAGGCTGTGTCCTGCAGACAGACGCCTCTTAACGCCAATGCAGGGCCAATTATTGCAACGCCATTTGAAAAGAAATTCTTTTCACAAGTTACTTTCTTCTCATTTACTGCAGATTAATATGTGAAAATAACAATTTTAATATGACTGGATGGGTAAATGGAGAAAGAATTTCCCCAATTAATACAAGTGCATGTTTCTGTTTCTGTTTTTTTAATGTGTTTTATAAACGTCGGATGGTAACGATTTTACTGGTGGTGAAATTATCTAAAAGCAGCACGAATGTCCTCGGGATGAGTCCGGATGTTTTTTTCTAAACCACAAGTCAAATGATGTTTTTTTTTTAATTTAGTTATGTCAAGAGGACTATTACAGTGACTTTCATGTTTGCCGCTCCCAACCATAATAAAAACTTGCAGTTGAGGCTCATGCACTTTGAAACACACAACTTTGTTTTTCCTACAACTCACAACCAACTTCGTGGCATTGACACACACTCACACCTCGCCAACATCCTGATTGCTTGATGCCCAGAGTTGATACCTTCGTTAATCATTCAAATATTCAGATGAAACACCGGGATTTAGGAGGGGACGAGAGGAACTCGCGTGATTGGTTATTCATTGCTGAAGCTCGCCACGACTTCACTTCACCTACTGACTCTGTCTTCCTCCTACTAGTGCTGTATTCCAGTGGTCCACAACCTTTTTTGCTCCACAGACCGGTTTCGTGTCAGTCCATATTTGCCTTCACGGTGTGGGCAACAAATATGACTTAATGAATATGACGTAATAAAATGAACGACCGGCATAAAGCAGTTATAAAGTGCATAAATATACAACTCACCATTACGCTGACTTAGTGGGAGCCCTGAGCTGGTTTCTCTGTAAGGAGCCGGCTCAGAGTGATGGAGACACTTAACGTGTGGACTTTATATCCGGTCTACTCTGTAAGTTAGACCTTCATGTCCAGTCTACTTCTTAACTCAAACCTTTATGTCCGGTCTACTGCTTATCTTGAATCCCGCTTCACAAAGACAGGATGTTTGAAATGGAAGAAGAGGTTTCAGAGCTTTTTTGGCGATCTCAGGATATTCTGCCTTGATTTTAAAAGCAGACTTTTAAGTTTTGTTTTTGGGATAACGTGTGTCAAGAGGCTCAGACGCACAGATGGATGTATCAGGTCCTTTTTCAAAATAAAACATTATTCCGTCTTTTCTCTTCTTCTTCAAAGTAAAACTTCATTCAAAAATTCATTCTTTCTGTGCGGGCCGGTCCGGTCGGTTGGTACCAACACTGGGTTGGGGACCGCTAGTGTATTCAACCTCTCTTCCATGTGGCGCGCAACTGCACCTGCTTTCTGCCGCCACATGTTTTGTCGGCGAGCTCATTTGTGTTGGCGCCTTATTTCAGGCAAAAAGAGCCCAAAGTGTATCTCGCCTCTCTCTCCCAGAGTCTCACAGCTCAGTAAACTGTTGGTCTTTCATGGAAACACTATGTAACACACTCTGCTGTGTCAGATAAACATGAAAGTGGCTGGATGTGATTCATTTGCCCTCTGACACTGTGGTCAGTACTGTCTTTGCAAAAAAAAAGAGTTGGAGTGACATTACCCGCGAGCCACATCTTAACCCAGGCCTGCTGTTTGGCCTCTAGAGACATGACGACACCCAGAACACGCTCTCAAACATTCAACTGAAGCCCTCTTCATCCGCCATCCTCTGTGTGGCGCCAATCCCACTTGAAGGGATTCGATTTGATGTAAATGTGTTTCAGCCTGGGATTAAGCTCTGTTCCAGCTTTCTAATGCTCTGTCCACTCTGTCAGCAGCCATACAATGCCTGATATGGAAGGAGTCAGTTTGTGTGTGTGTGTGTGTGTGCGTGTGTGTGTGTATGTGTGTGTGTGTGTGTGTGTGTGTGTACATTTGGGAGTGTGGGTATGAATGAGGGGCAGAGAGAATAAACTGAGCCTGTTTTCAGTTTTGTGTGTGAATGTGTGTGTGTGTGTGTGTTCAGAGTGTGTTCCAGTTTCCAGTCCTGGGCAGTGGGCCACAGACACACTTAAAAGCCACAGTCCAAGCCAAGGATACAGTCTAAACAGACACATTGGAAGGCACAGGGTCAGTGTGTGTGTGTGTGTGTGTGTTTAAGCTTGGGTGACAGTGATGAACCGATGGGACAAGCACAGTGAAAATTAGCGGTGCAACGAATCCTAAAACTCTGGATTCAGATCGTATCACGGATCAGTGTCACAGATCAGGTTGGCAAAACATAAAGAAAGAGGGAGCACATGGAAGAGATCCCTGATCCCGCTGCTGTTGCCGCCAAAACTAATTCATGATCCATATAGGAAGACATTTGTTGTATCAGCTGGTCAAAACATATTTTCAACCACTTATAAGTCAGTGTAAACAAACATTTGAAGTATAATCCTTTTACCTCATTAGATTTTTTATTCTCTTTTTTTTTTTTTTTTTTAAACACGCTGTACGCCGACTCTGCCTTGTGTGATTGTGGGTCAGTTTGTGTATTATATTAACCCTTGAAGAGTAAGAATAAAACTGGGCCAATGCTATCGGCAACATAAAGGTCACATTTGTTATGAAGGAACACAACCACAAACAAGAAAGTGATACTATATGCAGGGATAAAACAGACAATGTGATAACGGATAAGAAATCATGCACAGATTGTGTGCGTGTATGTGTGTGTGTGCTGGTTGACGTCACAGTGAGCATCAGCCATCTTGGAAGGATAAACCTCGGCTGGCCATCTCCGTCAACTATCTGTTCTCACACTTCCTTCTCAATCTCCTCTTCTCTTTCCTTCCCCTCTTGCCTCTCACAGTCTTGACTATCGTTCCTTACATGACGTCGCTGTAATCCAGTGGCCCACGAAATGAAACAACCCCAACAGTAACACACACTCACGCAGTGACTCACTTTACAGACACTTGAATATTGTCATACGTATATAAGGTTTCATGTCTTTTGTCTTTCTCCACCTCCATCAGTCTTTACCTCGATCCACTTCACCTCATTACCATCTCTTTTCTCCTCTCTCTCTTCCTCTGTCGTCTGCCGGCGCGACCCCACCCTCTCACTTGGTCTCTCTTTTTTCGCTCTCTCACTCCTCTGCATTATGTGACTCTCAGCTGCAGTTGCCATGGTGACCATCCTCATTTTCTCAGGAATGCAATACACTTCCCTCCCCTCTCTCTCTCTCTCTCTCTCTCTCTCTCTCTCTCTCTCTCTCTCTCTCTCTCTCTCTCTCTCTCTCCCATCCATTCTGCTTCTGCTGCACCCTCCTCCTCCGTCAGCATCATCCTATCTATCTCTCCATCCCTTTTTCTATCCAGCTCCGCGATAAAGATGGCGGATAGACTGTCGATGCACGAGCTGAGTACACACACGCTGCCTTCTTCACCCTCTCCGCCGCCCTCCCTCTCTCTCCCACTCCCTTCCTCTCTTTAGCAGTTGCTAAATAATGGAAGTGATGAAATATTAAATTGTTGTTCAGCCCTCCTGCAGACTGCCCCAATGGACCCCTAACACACACACACACACACACACACACACACACACACACACACACACACACACACACACACACACACACACACACATATATATATATATATATATATATATATATATATATATATATATATATATATGTGTGTGTGTGTGTGTGTGTGTGTGTGTATGTAGTCCATGCTTTGCTCCATTGCCACCGACACAGGGCATCCTGCAACCACACCCATGGCAGCACGCACACACACACACACACACACACGACCCAGTAAGAAGGTGACAGATATGGGGCATGTACAGTGCGTGCTGCTGTATGAGTTGATTGTCAAAACACTCTTAGTCAATGGCAGCAAGAGAGCGTAGTTAAACAAAAATCAATACGACTGTCCTCACCTCAATCCCGAGAGACAGCGACGGAGGAGCCGGCTCGGCTTTCCACGTAATCACGAGCATACACAAGTGTGTTACAAAACATTATGTATGCAAAACCTTTGTTGCGAGGCCGTGTATTTATGAGGGTACGGTTCGTCTCCACCTTCTGCGGAGAACAATGTGGCAGCATCAAATGGTGGACATGCAATGAGCTGCAACAGCATGTGTTCACAGCAATTGGGCTCTGATCTCTGTTCTGAAATCTCTTGATTTCAGGGGATTCATCTTGGCTGGGGGTGTTTGTTTTTTTTACTGTACATGTGAAAGCGGTTTTGAGACTGCCAGTTTACTTATTATTTGCTTTTTAGCAATTCTGTGGCCAGCGTAGAGGTAGGGGTCTATGCGGCTGGCAGCAATAGTTGGACCAAAAATGCTAACACTATGGGGGCGATCACACCAGACGCAACTCTCAAAAACAAGTCGCGAACAAAACCATTGTTTTTTTAAATGCAGGGCGTCGAGTTTTGCGGCGCGCTTAAAAGTTAAAATATTCTCAACTTTTAAGCGTGAGGCGCGGAGTCGCACATCACCGTCACGCTCGGACAAGGCAGCCAATCGGATCAAGCGAGAGGCGGGCTTTACTCCTACCTGTCTTCAGGTGGTGTGAACAGCAGGGAACTCAAAAGAAAATGGCGACCTCCGACGAGGCGCTAATGTTAGCGGTTTTTAATTAAGAAGAGCTTTACAATTCTAGATGGAAACATGACTCTGCTGCTCAGAAGACGCTCCAGCTGACTGAAAGCTCTCATCATCCAGACACAATTTGTGGAATAGATGGTGGTATTCGCCGTACTCTTTCCTTTTTTTTTATTATCGTAAACTCAAAAACTCTTCTTTTTTGGGACTTTTTCCTCCTCCTCCTCCTCCTCCTCCTCCTCCTCCTCCTCCTCCTCCCACAACACAGCAAAGAGCGAGACCTCTGCTTGAATCCATTTTGTAAATTACGTTTTATCGCCCGGTTGCGCATGCAAGGCGTGTCAAGGCATTTTTTGAAGCGGCTGCGCATTTAAAAGTCGCGTTTGGTGTAATCGGCCCCTCACAGTATTGTTTAAACTAGAGCTGAACATTAGATTAGATTAGATTAGATTCAACTTTATTGTCATTACACATGTACAAGTACAGAGCAACCAAATGCAGTTCAGCATCCAACCAGAAGTGCAATAGTAGTAAGTGTCAATATTCTACATGAACACATTTTCTGTGTTTTTGTCAAAGCTCTTCACAGCAGTTTGAAACAGATGACGTCCCCCGTCAGGATTTAGTACAATTTGAATTGATTTGGGGGTTAGTGGCTATATTGTTATGTTGCTATGGAAATATTCTGGTCTGGAGTGTCACACCTGTGCATCGGCTCGACTACACACGCGCGATGCAAGCATTAACTGTGAATATGAACATGAACCCTCCTGTCAAGCCCACTGTAATTACTGAAAGACATTAAGAAACGCGTCACGAATGGAACATTAATGTGTCTGTGGATGTTAAGGCAAGAGTCCATGAAAACACCCCCCTCCCCCCTAACCACACACACACACACACACACACACACACACACACACACACACACACACACACACACACACACACACACACACAGGGATCTCCATCTGCCTATGCAAACAGTCATTCTTTACAAAAGGCCATTTCTCTTTCTCTCTCACAGAAGCACTCTCACCTCCCTGTGTTGTCCCAACTCTTCATGTTACAGATCTCTCTGCTGGACCCAGAAAAACTGGGCTGGATTATGTGTTTGGCTCCCATCTATGTAATCTCCCTGACTCTCTGTTGAGCCACAGAGTTCTTCCCCATGTCTGCTGTTCTTCTGTGCCCCTTCTCCTTTGTTAACGTGGGACTGCTTGTTTTCTTGTGGAGCATCACACTCACACACGATATGATTAATGGACTGTTTGTTTGCGTCGTCTCCATCATTCAACCGGTATGAAGTTTAGCGGTGTGTTTCTTAATAGCTCTGGGATGTATTGATCACAGAGAGAAAGGCACACAGCAGTAGATGATGCAGCATTTCCCCATGTTTAATTAATAGCCTTTAAATGGGTTGGAAACATATTATTTCTAATTTCATTATCAATGAAGCCTGAGCTTATCTCTATATCCGTGTCGGTTTTCAAAGTACCCCTGCCTCCGTTAACAGTCACCATGGGTGCTCTGAGCTCTCTCTCCTCTCACTTTGCTTCTTGTTTAGTATCAGTCTCTCGTTCAATCTGCCTCTCTGTCACTCACTGCCTCTTTCCTCTCACACTTCATTTATACTTAGATCCGACAGTGTCACCCCCTCCACTTTCCAAACATACCTCGTCCTCAGAGTCTACTTTTGGCGCACGTACACACTCACACACACACACACACACACACACACACACACACACACACACACACACATCAATGACACTCATCAAGCATCAACATACAGTAAATGAAACCCACGTGAATCATGTAAAGAAAGTTAGGGAGGCGAAACAGCGACTCCAACCCAGCACATCTCTGTGCTTTGCACGCTGTGGAATAGATCCTCAGATTTTATTACTGCCAAAGGCAGCTGTTACATAAAGCAAAGATAAACAAGTGGAGAGGAGCTACAATATTTAGGATAACAAGTAGTTCCTGTGTTTGGGTGTTGGCTCTCTGGCAGCTTAGCAGGCTAATTATACACATTATAAATGTGTGTATCTGTGCCCTGCTGTCATCAGAGTCACCATCGCTGGTGTGGATTCTTGGAGCCAGTCGGTTCCTGCACACTTACTAGCTCTTGGAAAAAAAAAATGGCATTTGTATTGATGAGGACATTTAAAAATTAAGGATACATTACGTTTGTTCAAAGTGAGAGTGGCTGATCTATGTGGAGTTGTCTTGTTGTTGTATTCCTTACTGGATTTAACAAGGTCAGTCAGACTGGCCACCAGTTAGTTATCGGCAGCCTGGTTGCTTTCAGTTTCCCAGTTAATTCTCATAGTGGCTGCAGTTGGCTAAGATGGTTTAAGGTTAAGAATGCCCTCAAGGCACTTTCCTTTGGTGTTGTTCTAAGCATGATCAACTCGGGGAGGAGACAGGAAAAAATCCATGACATACTGGAAAAGGGCTGTATCTCCCAACAGGCCTGACGGAGCTTGGGGATCATTGCAGCAGGATAAAGAAGCTGCTCGAGAAGATTAAGCCGTGCTACTCTGCATCTGCCCAATTTTGCTAGATGTGAAAGGAATACGTGGAAGGATATTTAAAAAATAAGTTGTATTACTTTTAGGAAGAGTATACACATGACAAATGATGCGGTTCTATCGTTGAATTTTTCAGCTGGCAAATGCATACATTGAATTAGTTGTTAATATTATGTGTTGCATGGCAGGTTTTTACAGTTTAGCTACCTTTTTAGCCACACATGCCACGTCAAATAACACGATAACAGAGCTGCAACAATCAGTTAACAGAATAGAGAATAGGCAACTATTTTAAACTATTCATTTCAGCCATTTTGCCGGCAAAAAAATGCCAAACATTCTCAAATGTGAGGGTTTGTTTTTGTCTGTGTCATATTTGATAGTTGTTTTTTTTGAGTAATAGTTGGATAAAACAGAGAGTATGAAGATGTCCTGACATTTATGTAGACAAAACCACTTGTATGTCCTCCAAGACCAACACGGGAGTCATGAGATCATCTGTGCTGATGAAGAGCAGCTTTGTTTATAAAAAAAACTAAACAGAAAACAAATTCAGGGTGAACAATGTTCCGAAAATGTCAAATAAACAAACTGTAAAAGATTAAAAGGTTGTTACAGTCCAGTTTCATGAATTCATTGCAAGTGTCTAACCCTTAAAAGGCTCAATATGTTCTTTCTTTCTAGCCCTCTTTCTTTCCTGGGTTGAATCCCCAACGCATGTGTTCCTCACATTCATCAATACATTCAAAGTAAAACTCTCCAATGTGACTCCATGCAGTGGTACGCAGCATCATGCAGTTAAATGCAGAGCCTGTGCTCGCCGAGCGAGAGCGAGACAGAAGGAGAGGGGGATGGGATGGAGAGATGCGGAGGAGAGATGCAGAAGAGAGAGTAAATGTATGAAAATGAGACGGGAGAGAATTTTACGGGGCCCCCATTCCAACCAATAGCATGTGAATAGACGAGGCCAAAACACAGCATCCAATCACGTGAAAGACAGGTGGTCAGGTGACGGCATGGCTGCGTGTTCCACGGAGGTGGCCGGCTAGCCTGGTTGCTACGGTAACTGGTCGGTATCCTAGAGACTGGCAAAAGGGCTTACAGAAAGCTGAATGGTAAGACACCCAGAGAAGAGAGAACGCGACGGAAAACACAAAAACCTCATCCGACATCCACACTGCGGGATTTACACGCACACGTCTATATGACATGTAACAGAGTGTGTGTGTGTGTGTGTGTGTGTGCATTCAGGATGCTGTGGCCATGAGAGATAAGAGCTGTTGAATTAGATTATCTTATTTTCACAGCTACAAACACACATGTCAACGCACAGTAGAGACAGCAAAGATCGTGCTACTAGAGTCAGGCCTGATGCTTCATTGAACTATAAATAATGACAGCCACTCAAACACAGGCATGCTAGATGAGCCCAGCCTAGATATGCCTGTGTGTGTCTGTGAATCATCTGAATAAAAGGTGTGTGTCGAGTCGTCTGTGTGTGTGTGTGTGTGTGTGTGTCAGCTCAACCTGAGAACACGTTGTACTAAATTTGGTATGTGCCGATTTTGCCTACAAAAAAAACCCAGCAGCTTTTGTGTGTGCGTCTTATTCAATAACAGAGCTGCGATATTAGTCCATAAGCTCCGTCATTTCAAGAAGTGTCTTTCTGTGAATTTTCAGTCTGTATCTTCATTAAGAATTTGTACGCTAAAAATGCATCACCATTGTTCGCTTTGGACGATTTCAGAAGTGTGACGTTGTATAGTTAATGTGATTATAAAAAACAGAAGTGAGTACATGCAAGTGATGATGCAACAGGAATAAGGCAAAAATAACCCAGAGGAAGCTTCTCCCAATGGCTCAAGTCTCTGGCACTAATTTGAATTCATATCACAGACACTCACTTCTTTGTTAAAACTATATAAAGTCAGTCTTGTCCACAGAATACTTGCTTTGATCTTATCTCTCTTACCAGATAAAATGTGTTCCTTTCGGGCCGTCACACCATGGTGGCACAGTGAAATGTAACCATGTGTCCTCGAGGAGCAGGCAGTGCAAAAAAGACTTGGTGACACGTGGCCTGCTCGCAGTGGATAGTTGGTGTACAAGTGCAGCTGGCGTGCTAACAGCTAACATGCTAGCAGGTTGGTAACATGCTAGCTCAGAATCAATAGCTCTCCAAACTGCTTTTTATTTTCCCTGTACTGTTCACCCTCCCTTGCACTCTGTTCTCCTTTCATTTCGTTAGGAGTTCCTGAAGAGAGGTAACGCTAGCTCGCTAGTTAACTAGCCTGCTGTTTTTTCAATTGAAGCGATTTCTGTACGCTTAATAATACATTTCCTGTAATAACCAGGAAAGCTTTTCACTAGCAAAAAAAGCATTAACATTCATACTTCCCCGTTTGAATATGAGATAACACTGTGGATGATTATTAAAATGCATGTTTGGCTCAACCAAGAGTGAATGTGTGTGGCCAGTGAGGTTGGGGGTTGCCGACCGCATTGCGTGCATTTGAGTATGAGTGTGTGTGGCAGCCTATGTGAGTTCGTAAGTCCTCAAAATGCTAGCACACGTTGGGCTCTAACGCTCATTCTACCGTGATAAAACCGTGCAGTGTTTCTGTGTGCATGTGTGTGTCAGCCAGCACCCCGTGGGCAGAACTTTCTGCGGTACAAGACTAGAAAGCAGCAGTGGTGTGCTAGCTATAGCTGGCTGACTTACAAACATACTTTCCTTCCTTTTCCCCCCCTCATCTCTGGCTGTCGCTCTCTCTCTCTATCCCACACCACTCAGCCCATTACGCTGGTTTTTTCAAGCTTCTCTCCATTCTCTCTGTTAGAGAGCTGAAGAAAAGTGAAGAGAAGCAGCTTTGGACAGAGAACAACTCAACCTTACAGAGCGAGAGGGGCTGTACGGAGGCATATCACTGTACGCATGACAGAACTCATACAGGACTCGCTATAGCAGCGAACTCACAAAGAGCGTATCTCTCGCTCTCTCTCTCTCTCTTTCTCGCTCTCTGCCTCTCTTGAGGCCTTGAGCGCCATCGGGTCACAAGCCCTGTGTGTTATTATACGCGTGCTGAGAGGAAACAGTGGGGGCATAAAACTGAAACGGTAAACATGGTAATCCATAAACGATTTAACCGAGGTGAAGTGGAAGACATATTTAAACTGAGTGGCGGCTGGCTGAACAATATTGGCCTATCCATAGAAAGCATTGAGCTTTACGCTTTACACACCCAAAACATTAATTGTACGGCAAAAAATGAGAACAAACGATCAGGATCATGACTTGTCAGTTCAAAAACAATAAAAGGTAGACTTTAAGTGTTTTTTTTTGTTGAAGGAATTGAATTGTTCCATTCCATTAGCCAAAACGCGTATCCTAGTCTGGGTCATGGGGCGCTGGAACCGATCCCAGCCGGCATTGGGCGAATCAAGGATTCAGCCTGAACAGGTCACCAGTCATTCTTAAGGCTCATGCAGAGACAGACAACCATCCACGGTCACATTTACACCTGCGGGCAATCTAGAGTCTCCATTCACCTGAGCTGCATGTCTTTAGACTGAGGGAGAAAGCCAGAGGGAGAACGTGAAAGAGAGAGAGAACCGCGCAAACTCCACACAGAAGGACCTCCCGGGATCGGGAATCGAACCACTGTGCTGCCCCTGAACAGAATTATACGAAATATAAAAACATATAACATACAAAAACATCCAAACTGAGCTCAGCGAGTAAACTAAAAGTTTGGGATAGTTTAACCAAATCTGTTCACAGAATCCTTTGACTCCTGTGATGTTTTGACCTGTCACGCATCATTTATTTCTGACTGAAACACATGAACACGCCTCTAGGCTGCAGAAAAATGGAGCTGATTGCTACCTGGTGTGTTTTTGGTGTTAGAGTTTGGGGAGTGAAGATTTCCTCTCACAAGCTGGTTTACACTGAATGAAGAGGGGGTGGGGGGGAGTGATGAGGAGGAAAGGAGGAGCAGAGATGGGTAGGAGGAGAAGAAAAGAGTGGGACAGGGTAAAGATGAAAGATGAAGAGAGAGAGAGAGAGAGAGAGAGAGAGAGAGAGAGAGAGAGAGAGAGAGAGAGAGAGAGAGAGAGAGGAACAGACACAGGGAGTAACTGGGAAAGAGGGACAATGAGAATGGGTGAGAGGGGGAGAAATGGAAGAAACTCAGACCATTAAAAGTTCAGACACGTTGGGTCCCATGTTTTGTCATTTGGCACATGGACAAACACACACACACACACACACACAAGCACAAACCCGGAGGCCTTTCCTTGACTAGCTGATCAATGGAAGCAGCACTTAAGAT
>NW_027176159.1:0-12937 GCF_023055335.1 Clinocottus analis | reverse complement strand
AAGTGGAGGGCCAAGAATGCAGAGAGGTTTTAAGATTAAAAACAATACATGAAAAGTACATTAAACACTCACACGACGGCCATCCAGGAAGATGGAATCTGCGGGTAGACAGGCAGGCACTCTACCTCACCCGCGTGGTCAGAGAAGTAGATCCCTGATACACCAGAAACCTTATTGCCATCGAACTGAAGCAGCGCGTTCTCTTTCGGGTGGTCTGCAGACCAGCTCCACGCCTGCCCTGCCAGCAGCACTCCTCCTCCGGCTTTCATAAAAGCCACCAGGTCCTTCACGTCCGCACCAACGCTGTAGGCGTCCGTCACGTACACACCAACCGCCCGATTGTCACTAAAGGCCCCGACAACGGTGACCTGGAAGCTGGATTTGCTGAGGTTATCGGCGGCTTTCTTGACGTTTGTGTGGACCCCCACAGAGACATTGTCGGATCTGTCTCCTCTCAGCCAGGTCAGAGCGTTCTCCACCAGAGCAGGAAAGGTGGTCAGGTAGCCCTCGTGACCCAGGACCACAATCCTCCCACGGCCGTACAGAGAGGCCGCCATCAGGACCTGACCTTTGCTGTTCATTGCTAAAGGAAAGGCGTGGTCTCCAGTCAGCACCAGGTCACTGGGGACCAAGGGGCCACGGAGGTCCAGCTCTCTCATGCCTCTCATCAGGGTCACATAGGCCCCTTCAAGGGGATTTTCCTTGGTTTGGGTGGACATGGCGAGAAGGATCGATGCTCTGAAGATCGGATGAAGAGGCTGAAGAGTAAAGTCAGATGTGTAGTTAAACAGTTGCACCTAGATGTATGTTGTGTAGTTGACAGATTTAGATTAAATCAACAACTTGTTTTATTTACATATTGTAATATATATATATATATATATATATATATATATATATATATATATATATATGTATATATATATATATATATATATATATATATATATATATATATATATATTGTTCTACTGCTGATAGCATAGGTACCAGGTGTTTACCCCAAAACAACACCTAAAAGCAAAAAGTATTTGTCTTACCTGAAATTCAAGTTGTCTTTCTGCTTGTATTATGAGACAGTTTTCCAGACAGGCAATCCAACAAGGACACCAGCTGACAGGAGAAAAGAGGGAAAAGAAGTGAGAACAGCATTGAGTAGTTGGTGGAGAATAAAAACAGGAGGTGGGACTTCAGTGACTACAACCAGTTCAAACATCAATAGATAGTCTGTATAAACCCATTCGTCTGTCATCATGCGCAGTGTGTGAATACACCCTGAACCTGCTTATCCTGTCGGGGCAGTACATGTTTGTGGATGTTTAGAGCACAACATAGTGGCAGTAAAATAAAGCAGCAAGACCATATGTGTTTAAATGATGGTTGAATAGTATAATATATCTGCTTTTTGCAAACACCAGCACCCCCTCTTTCAATGTCAAAAGTCTGTGTTGTGTGGGGCTATTCTAATTCTTTTCAATATGGCACATTTTGAATATAAAGTTAGAAATAACGTGAATATAACATGAACGCTCTGCTGAAATATGTCTGAAACATTTTCTATGTCGCATCTAAATTAAACAAACTAAAGTAAAAACCAAAAGGTTTTCTTCAACAAACATTACATTAGTATAGTCACAAACCGTGTTTCGAAAATATGCCATAGTAGAGTCATTAAAAACATAAGATTAAATAGTATAACAAGAAGGAAAGGTGACGATCTGGCATTTCTTTCTAATTAGACAAATCTATGCGCATATAGAAGTGATGCATCCAAACTAGGAAGTAAGTACAGGAATAGAAAATGTGTCATCTTGTCTTATTTCATGCGTGTGTCTTGATCTTACCTTTTTCTCTTTCTCTTTTACTTTTGTCTGACAGACTGGGTGGAGACGCAAACAGCTCAGTCGCTCAGGTATGTTAACTTTCTGTGCTACACAACACTCAAGCCCGAAACTCATTACGATGCAGAATAAACAACATTTTTACTTTTTTTTAAAAACAATCTGAATTCAATGAGATGAAGTATACTTTACCGTGGTGGGGGCGTGGCTTTTATTTTCTGACAATCATCAAGAATTATAAGACGTTTGAAATCCCGGAAAACTCAAAAATCATGAGCGGAACATTCAAGGACGTCACGTTTCCAAACGAGCCTATTTTCACCCTGGACAGCGGGTGCACCCTCAAAATAAGCCCCCATCCGGTTTGCTTCACTGACAACCGGCTAGATACAAAGAAGTTGTAGCAAAACATAGTAACGTGTCACGCGTGTAATAAACGCGGGCGCCTCCGTGTGATAAGTATATTGTTTCTGTGTTTCGGTTCATACTTTTTAAATTAATTAAATCTTCCACAAACACGCCATTAAAGCTCAAAGTGGGAGCCGCTCGCGGAGATGTCGTGCACGCTGGTTGGCCGCTCTGGAGCTCGGGTCCCGCTGCAGGACGGACGGGCAGTGATTCTGGGCCGGGGCCCGGACACCGGAGTCACCGACAAGAAGTGCTCCAGGCACCAGGGTGAGGACGTTTTATTTATGACACCTCACGCGAAGAAATACACTTCACGCAGCCCATTTGGCGTGAAAGCAGTTCACAAGCCATTAATTAATTCTGCTTATAATAACAGTGAGAGTGCACGTGGAGAAGTTGCTGAGTTTAATTTAAAAGCAAGTAATTCAACACTGCTTTTTTTTTTCTTCATGAAAATAATGAAATTAGACCCTCGATGGGGAAGCAAATACCAACATTGATAGAAAAGGTGTCTTCAGTATCTCGCCACAGTAGTTGTGCCTATGTAAATAATACAGAGCTGCAATCATCTGTCATTATTGATTCATCTGCTTTTGTTCTCGATTAGTCATCTCGTCTATTAAGGGACATTTAGTAAAGCTGACATGCACATTGCATGTTTCTGCATTATTGCTTAAAAAAGTGGATTAGTCTATTAAATAATTCTCAAAAATTGTCACCATTCTGCTCCAAATGAACATCCAACTGTGTGTGTTTATGTGTCTGTGAGTATCCATTATGGTAATAGGTGTTTTCCTTGGGTTTCTTTCAGTGAAGGTGGTGGCTTGCTACGCAGACCAGGATGTTGTTGTCACTCAGGTATGAAAACAAACCTGGAGTCCCATCCCATTGGCACAGTTCATGATTCACTTAGTTATGTCATCGTCTAGACACACCCTGGCTATCCAACACCCTTTGAACTAGCTGTGTATGCATACAGGATGCGCTCCAAAGCTCACGCATATCTTATTTTTCTTCCAACAGTTGGGGGCCAATCCCAGTTTCCTGGACGGTGAGAAACTGGGCCGGAGCCAGTCCGGTAAACTCAGCCACGGTGGCACCCTCTTCCTGGTTTACCAGAGCCACCCGTTTAAACTGCACTACTCCCCGAGCTCAAACGGAACGGCCCCCAGCAGCGCACAGAAAGGCCTGAAAGCCACCGACAAGACAAAAGGAGGAAGGACCGGGAAAGACAAAGGGCCGCAGTCCAGTTCAATCCCCAAACGCAGTTTAAAGGATTTCTTTTCTACCTCTCCCATGAAGGTCTCACATGTTAATTATTGTATTGACACATATTAGGGCACCAACAAGGATGTTGTCTTAGTTTTAGTCCGAGTGAAGCCAGATGCTCGCTTACCTAAACTAACATACATATATTATTGTGCTTGCTGTCTGGATCTAGTAAAGAGACTATAAAAGAGAGAATCAAAAGAGGGAATCATTAAGTTTAAGCTGCTCTGTGTTCCTGAACACAATTGCAAGCTATCTCAAAAGTCAGTTAGTTAGCATGATGTCACTTGTATCGGCCCGAGAGAGAACTTTTGATTCCTTGTTGGTTGAATAAATGGAACAAAATGGCCAAATAAAAGAAGATAAAAAACAAATCCCCACTGAGCTGAACTGGTTTCTTGAGAGAAATTCAGCGCCATCGTCATAAAACTCAGATTCTCGGTTTAATCTGTCCTTTAAATTTCTGGAAGGGAATTGATTATTTTTGCTCAATTCATTAAAAATAAAATAAAAACACATGTGTAAGTTCAAAGTTAACACTGGATCACAAGAAAGATTAACATTTTGGTGCCACAGAATGAAATTGAATCCGTTTAAAGAGAATTTGCAACATTATTTAAACTGTATTTTAATCCAGTTTTTCAAATTACTCCTTGTTGTTTCAACACATGTATTATTTAATGTATCTTATTTGCCTACTCCTGTAAATATAACAACTTTGAAGACTAGCAACTTTAATAATAATAATGTTTTTTTTCTCCTGTAAAGTCCACTAAAAGACATCTGAGTCCAGAGAGCGGAGGCCCTGAGGTGAAGCGCCAAAGACGAGGAGAGGAGGACGAAGATGAGGACGAGGAGAGAATGGTGGAGGAGAAGCTCAAGCAGCTGCAGGAGTTGGCAGAGAAGTCGATGACGCAGAGCGGTAACGGCACCCGGCCTTCGTCGTCCTCTTCATCCTCTTCGAAGGAATGTCTCCAGAGCAGCTGGGAGCAGATCGGCAGCCTGATGCTCTACACGGCTGCTGGCGTCAGAGGGAGTGAAAAGGTGGGAGCCGTTTCCAATAGAGCGGCTTCAGTGATTAATCCTCCAGCTGAAACCGGTTTCAGCGTCTGAGATCAGAGAGTTTTGTGGTTGAAAACTTTAATCCATCCATTTCCATCTTTTCTGATCAAAAATGAAAATAATTGTGGTTTGCAGTTTATTGTTTTATTGTTCGTCGTGCAGATTGCTGGGTTTGACATCGACGGCTGCATCATCACCACCAAGTCGGGGAAAGTCTTTCCCACTTCTCCAGACGACTGGAGGTTTGTCTGCACCTTCCCTTTTGAAATAGTCTCTCTCTGATTCATCGTAATATTGATCAGCTTTTGCGTCCATTGATCAGGATCCTGTACCCTGAGATTCAGCCCCGGCTGGCCAGCTTGCTCAAGAGAGGATTCAAGGTGAGGATTACCCACAATGCAACAGTTTAGAAGATGTAGCAACCTGTGCAATGTGTCACTGTGTTTTACCCCCGTCCCCCCTCCCCCCCTCTCTCTCTCCGCCTCCTACAGGTGGTGTTCTTCACCAACCAGATGGGGATCGCTCGAGGCAAACTGCAACCAGACGACTTCAAGTCCAAAGTGGAGGACATCCTCGCCGCGCTGCAGCTCCCCGTGCAGGTCGGTCGTGTTGCGGGTTTTTTTTTTTTTCTGACTCTCGCCGTTCTCCTGATTTATTGTTCAAAACCAACGGACGCGTGTGTCTCTGCGTCTCAGGTGTTCGTCTCCACCAGCCCTGGAGTCTACAGGAAGCCGGTGATAGGAATGTGGAATCACCTGTGTGAGAAGGTGAATGTTAAGAGAGAGAGAGAGAGAGAGAGAGAGAGAGAGGGATTAATATGAACACACACCCGTGTTGTAGAAGCGCCACGCCTCGGGTGCCGTGTTTGCACGGCGACGGAGGGAAACAAAAGTGATCATCACTGCACGCAAATTCAGATGAGTCACGAGAGCCGCCCTTTAATCCCATCGGCGAGGTCCTGTTTGACAATAAACAGTCGTTTCTGGTTTTAACTCTGACTTCTCTGGTGTTTCGTGCTCAGGCCAACGGCGGCGTGACCGTGGACAAGACGGAGACGTTCTACGTCGGAGGTGAGCGTTGTGTGTGTGTGTCGCACAACAGGATAAACTTTCCGCGCCTCTCAGTGGTCTGATATGGTATCGCATTCAACTTTTGGATCAAGCCTACTTCCTTAAACCCGAAAAACAAACTAGCTGAAATCTTGAAGCTGATTTTTGTTTAATGCTACACCAAAAAACTAATCATAAAAGTGCAGAAATGCAACAAAAATAACCGTCTTGCTAGCTCACACAACACACTCACTCACTGACTCACACTCACTCACACACACACTCACACAGAGACACACATACAGAATCAGCTCTATTAGCTCCGGTCTCACATTTCTCTCGTCATACACACACACATATTATATAGAATAAACCAGATGAATATTTTTTTAAAGACAGCAGAGTGGTGCAGGTGTCTGTTCCTTTGTCTGCGTCTAACTTCCAGTGTGTGTGCTCAGATGCTGCAGGAAGGCCAGAGAACTGGGCTCCAGGGAGGAAGAAGAAGGATTTCTCCTGCAGCGACCGACTGGTGAGACGTGATGGATTCATTAGAGGCGTCGCCTCAGCCATTCACACTCCTGCTCACAGGTGGCTTCACTGATGCCATATTCAAACGCTACATGCCGCTCCTCACAATCCTGCCTTGAGGGTCGTGTGTGAGTGTGTGTGTGTGTGTCATCCTAAATGTCACTACATGCTTCCTATTGAACCCTAATGAGTGAAAGATAAGAATTTAAACCAATGTGAGCGTTTACTTAGAAGTTTCTTCCTTTTTTTTTGGTTTTTGCAGTTTGCTCTGAACATCGGAGTGCAGTTCCACACCCCAGAGGAGTACTTCCTGGGCTGGAAGAGCGCCCCCTACAGCCTGCCTAGCTTTGACCCTGTGAGTACAGTGAACATACTCGCTGTGCACTGTGTGTGTGTTTCTTCTTCGGTTTGTTGAGAATCTTCATGTTCTTCTTTACCTGAACCTCCAGAGGACGCTTGGCTCCGCCGCCGCGCTGTACGACCCTCCGACCGCCTCGCTGACCTCCGGCAGCACCGAGGTCGTCGTGGCCGTGGGTTTCCCTGCATGTGAGAGACAACGGGCGGTTTAACCCTCACGACGCACGCCTCCTCTTCCCTTCCCTCACACCAACACCACGTTCACCTTGTTTCCTCCTCTCTTCCCGCACAGCCGGGAAATCCACCTTCTTCCACGCCCACGTCGTCCCCAAAGGCTACGTGTACGTCAACAGGGTGAGCGGGTTTTAAAGAACATCTGGTTTCATTCCAGCTTTTCTGCTTCCACACACACGTTGCGTAACTGTTTTAAAGATGCTGTTATTAGAACAATAATGAGAAACGCCAACACAAAGGTCATTATGATTTTTTGGCTCTTTCCTTTAAATTACATGTCATTTAGCTGACGCTTTTATCTAAAGCGACTCACAATAAGTGCATTCAACCGTGAGTGCCAACAAGAATCAGGAAAGTACAATTTCTTTAATAAAGTCAAACTACAAAGTGCGATCAGTAAGAGACATTTAAGTGCTGCTAAAGTGCTGCTACTGCGCTACCTTCCTCATTCAAGGTGAAGTCCTTGAAGTCCCCGGTGACTCATTGTTTCTTTCTCTATCAGGACACACTCGGTTCGTGGCAGAGCTGCGTTTCGGCGTGCGAGCGCGCCCTGAAAGAAGGCCGCAGCGTCGCTGTGGACAACACCAACCCAGACCCCGAGTCTCGCAAACGGTGAAGCACAACTCATTGTGTGTCTGTGTGTGTGTGTCCCTGCATGTTTCAGTGTGCATATACGCTCAGGATCTCTCTCTCTCTGGAGTGCATCCCTCTGGGTCCTTTTTAATCCTCTTCCGGCTCTTTAATCTGGTTCAAACACACAAGTCGCTGCGGCCTGCAGCTTGTACCTGCAATTGTTTTTCTTTGTTTGTGAACCCAGTAAATAAATAAATACCCTGCGTGTGTTTTCCAGGTATGTGGACGTGGCGAAGGCAGCAGGTGTGCAGTGTCGCTGTTTCCACTTCTCAGCCTCTCTGGAGGAGGCCAAGCACAACAACCGGGTACGTCGCTCCTCCTCTCCACGCTTTGGTTTGTTTGATTCTGGCAGGGGTTATTTTATTTGTTTTATTTTATTTTATTTATTTATTTCATTTGGAATTATTTACTTTTTGTCTGTTATTTATTGTAATATGGATTTATTTTATTTATTTATTTGTTTCATTAAATTTGTAATTTTAGTTTTTGTATTTCATTTATTTATTTTATTTATAATTATTTAGTTTTTGTACGTTATTTATTTATTTTATTTCATTTGTGATTTTGTAATTATTTAGTTTTTGTATTTTATAAACATTATTTATTATTATTATTATTTTAACGCCTTGTTGTTCTCAGTTCCGTGAGATGGCTCCATCGAACACTAAACACGCCAAGGTCAGCGACATGATTTTCCACCATTACAAGTAAGTGATGCTCAGATTGTATTTGTTTCTGTGTTGAAATGAGATTCTGACACAGTGGGGGTTTAAATCCCTGCAGTAGAAGCTCTTCTCAGCATCGTCTCTGGTGTTGACCTCTGACCTCTGACTCTCTGTCTGGACAGGAAACACTTCGTGGCTCCTGCGCTCACCGAGGGATTCTGCGAGATCCTGCAGATCCACTTTGTCCCGAACTTCAAGGACGGCCAATCAGAGACTTTGTACCGGCAGTTTTCAGAGGGCTGATTGGCCGGCCGGCTTCCTAACGCCTTTCAAATCCTCACAGGAAAAACAAAAGAGTGAGACCAAGTTAGTCTGTTAGCTTCAGCTCGTTTGGGCTCTTACCAACTCGACGTAGTCATACGAATGTACGTGTATATTTCCATTATATGTTGGGGTAAGAAAGAATCACTAAAAACAACAATAATTACTTTTCTTTTTAATGTTTTGTATGAAAAAGAAGCTTCCGTCCCCTTGAAAAAGTGATTTTACACCACAGCTGTGAAAATCATGTTATACTTTTGACAATAAAGCTTTGGGAAAAACAACTTGACATCAATGTCTGTGATTATTCCAACATTCCTCGCACAGATAAAAGGTCTTTCATCAAACTGTTAGCACTAAAAGAAAGAAGTCTGTGCCAGTTTCTTCTGTTTAACAAAGAAGAGAAAGACACTTGTTACTGATAAACCTCTGCAGCCATTTTACTTTTTTTTTAAACGCTAAACCGTTGAATCCCGCGTCGCGCTCTTGCTTCTCAGTCGACATCCGGCAGGAACTGCACGTCCTCCCCGAGATGCTGCTTCAGCCAGGGCATCACCTGGAACAGGTCGATGTGAAGGTCCCGGCCGTCTGGAGGCGGCTTCGTGTCCTTGTGGGTCTGGCTGCACGGGTCCCTCGTGCCCCAGCTCACGACTCCCACCTGGGGGATGGAAACGAGACAAAACGTCCACATGGTGCCGATTGAAATGACTCATAAATATAATATAGTAAAGCTTCAATAAGTGCCTCTCTGACCTGAAAGTAGCGCTTCCTCTTCTGCAGAAACAAGGATCCGCCGGAGTCCCCTGTGCCAAAGAGAGAGACGCCCCGGTGTAAAGATTAGAAAACTTTATTGATCCCCAAAAGCCATACAGACGACAACAGACAAAGTTCACAGTGCGCAGCAGACAAACACATTACAAAGGAAAAAGCCACATGGAACAAGACACATGGAGGGGCTGAATCTAAAAAACTAAACTAAAGGTGTTGGTTAAAACACTCGAGCTAAGATCCCCTGATAAGAAACATGAAGAAAGGATTTACGCCTCCTCTAGTGTTCCTATTCCAGATTAATTTACTACCCAGATGGATCCCAAGATGTGTATATGACTGGACAATCTGGTTTACTTGGAAGGGATTTACATTTTCTTTTGGACAAAGTAGGACATTTTGCTTCCTCCAAAGTGGGGCGTGCCAGAGAAAAGTTTGAGAACCGCTGCACTGAACTGAATTCACTGACGCGGCGTCCAGACCTTTGCAGCTGAGGGCGTCCTGGTACGCCGCGGATCCGCCGGAGCAGAGGAATCTGTCGGGTACGTACTCCTCCAGGGTCACGTCGGTGGGCTCTCTGAGCGTCCGCCTCGCTTTCTCCACGCAGCTCGGCCTCTGCGCGACGGTTTCGAGAAGAAGAAAAAAAACGACTGACGCTTTTGATCGCAACGACGTGTTTCTCTTTTCCCTCCGTCACCTCACCTGACTCCCCGTGTGGACGTGCGTGTGCTTGAGTTTGCTGTTCTTATGGATAAAGAAGGCGGGCGTCTCCTCGTGCGGGAGCAGCTCCTGCCCTGAATCATGAGAGGATACGGAACGAGTCGTCGCGTACTCTTTATAATATATCAATGTCTTTTTTTGGGGGGTTTTTGAGAGGCGGAAAAGGTCAAAAGGTCACGTACTGTGCTGCTGACAGGTGGAGTTGACTCTCTTCATGGCTCGATCCCCTGGTATGGTACACGGCAAGCAGATAGGTCTGTTGTAGGAGACACACACACACACACACACACATATGATAGTTGCAACAGATTTATTCCCTTTTTTAAGCTAGAAAATGGCAAAAATTTCCAGACACGCCCTTTTCATTTCAAAATTTTGAAAGCTTCTGATTTAAAATCCTGAGTTTAGCTCTGCGGTGAGGTAAGGTAAGGTAAGGTAAGGTGAGGTGAGGTAAGGTGTGTTCACTGTCTCACCTGGCCCCCCAGGAGAGCGGGATGCTCCCGTTCACCTGAATCAGAGCGACGTCGTAGTCGTAGAACTCCGACACGTTCCTGCGCGCGAGCGCCCTGACGTTGAACTCCGGGTGAACGAGCACCTTCTGGGAAACCGCCATGCCCTCACCTGGGAGCCGGACGGAGCCGCTCGTTAGGACGGAAAACAGGAAAAGAACTGATCCAGAGCCGCCGTTTGCTTTTTGTAGAGCACCGAAGCCAAAGAAATGTTATGCTAGACATGTGCTCTCAAGGTGAACATGTGTCAGGTGGGCACTGCTGTATGTTTCTACATCAGATTGTATGTTTCTAAAAGTCCCTCTCCAGCTTCAACATCATGAGAAAACATTTGAAACCAGCCGTCATGTCTGTTAAGTGTGTATAAATGTGCACCGCCTGGGAAGTAATGATTACCTTAGTGTTCATACTTCATACACACCTGTCACTTTACACTTGTTTAAAGTTTGTCTCCGCACTTTATTTAAATTTTTTGTTCTATTGTAAATTGAATACGCTCCTATTTCTTGTGTCTATCGTTTCCGCCAAGACAAATTCCTTGTATGTAAAAAACCTACGTGGCAATACATTGTTCTGACACTTTGCTGTGTGTTTTTATGCTTTGCTGCTAATTTACTTAAAGATTGTTGCAGGACAAATTCTTTTTTTCACTCGACTTAGCCGTTTTCCCATCGGCCCGCTTCACCCCTCTTCAGTCCATTCTTGCTATTTTCTCTCTCTCTCTCTCTCTCTCTCTCTCTCTCTCTCTCTCTCTCTCGCTCCCCCTGAATCCCCCTGAATCTCCAGAAAGCTTTTCTCCGTACTGACCGTGCCGTATGTGCAGCTGCTCGGGGACGTCCGTGCTGGCTCGGACAAGGCAGTGAGCGGCCGTCAGCACCCAGTTCGGGCTCACGATGGACCCGACGCACGGCCCCTTCTACGAGGGAGGAGAGCGTCGAGAGAAAAGAAAATAGCCAATCTGAAATGTCAAACAGACGGAGAGTCACTGACCTTGGGCGCCGTCAACAAGCTGACGTGCCAGGGCCGGGTGCGGGCCTGCTTCCCGTCGTGCTCCTGAGCGACTCCACACATCGTCACGCTCTTGTCGCCTGAGAGGTGAAGCACGAGCATGTCAAGTGTCGGTGTTACACTTCCAATGAGCTTCGTAGTGTAAGACAGAACACACACACACACACACACACTCACGGGCATAACACTCCTACTCACTGATGATGCTGTTGAACACGTGGCCCAGGATCTGGAAGTCCTTCACCACGAAGACGTGCTTCTCGCCGCGTTTCTTCGAGGCTAAAGAGTTCAGCTGATCTCTGTTCACTCGATCCCCGATACCGAATACATAGACGTCTGAACAAAACGCAACAAATAAAGACTCGTTGCCTTTTGTATTCACAGGATGAGTCTTCTCCGTTGGCCTGAACAGAATCACAAAGTTATAGCTATTTCATAATTTAATTGGTTTTCACAAACAGACTAAATGTATTTGAAGTATTTTTCCGCCGCACCGAGCTGTAGCATTGAAGGCACAGGTAGAAAATCCACAGCCCGCCTCCGGTTTACATGCACATCACACACACTTAAAAACCAACACATCTGATTTATGATCACAATCGTGTGTTTACATATACGTACGAAGAGTCAAATTCCACATATGTGTAAACACACATGACCAATAAAGCTGCTTCTGACCAGTGAAAGTGTTTCTTTAGAATCAGTAGCGTAGCTCAAATGTAAATACTGTGTGTGTGTGTGTGTAAGGTGTATTGAAGCGTTGATACCCAGCATTGTTTCGTCGGTGTGATCCTGGGTCGTGTGGCTGTAGCCCAGCAGATTTCGGATCTGGTTCAGGGCCAGCAGAGGCTTGTTGCCGGTGTTGGAGTGACCTGCGGACGCGGATAGAGAATGAGCGGCGGCGACACGCTGAGCGGAAGAGGAACCATGTAAAACAGATGCTTTTTCACACGTCTGTGTGTGTGTGTGTGTGTCTTCACCGTCCGTCTCTATGATGACGATGTTCTGCGTCTCGTTGAAACGGTTCCCGCCGCTGTTCTTCAAGTAGCTCATCACCTCGCCGACGCGCCGCAGCGCGGCGTGGAGGTTGGTGCCCGTCCTGCTCCCGTGGCCTGCGGGCGAACAGACAGTGTGAACCGTCAAACGCATGTTTTCAGTTTGGACTTTGAACAGGAAGCGGCGACGACCACGACGAGTCCTACTGTGGTAGTCGAACTGCTCCAGGTTGTACACGACGTCGTCCACGCTGCCGCTCGTGTCCGCGTCTCTGATGTCCACGATGTCTCTGGCCTCGCTGGCGAAGGACAAGACGTGGAACTTCAGCTGCACCTCGTAGCTGTCCAACTAGCAGGGAAATGGAGGAGACATGAAGGCGATATGTTTCTCACACACACACACACACAGGAACACAACAATGTGTTTTATTGTCTGGACCTTTTGGACGAGAGCGATGGTGGCGCCTCTGGATAATTCAAAGTCCTGCTCTCTGATGCTTCCCGATGTGTCCAGTAAAATGTAGACGTTCATACGACTGCCTTCAGCCACGCGGACGGTCCGGCCGAGGG
>NW_027176158.1:2500-13002 GCF_023055335.1 Clinocottus analis | reverse complement strand
TCCCTCTGCCACAAAAAGTTGTAAACAACTTATGCCTCACATTTGTAGTAGCTTCTTTCACAATACCCAAACAATTCCCCTTTAGGACAAAACAACATGAAGACTTCAGCGGGTGATTAACAGTTTACTCTATTTTTCATATAAATCTCTGTTGGTTCTGTAGATGTCAGATTACAAAGAATTTGTCTACTTCTGAATTCAGAACCATCAAATGCCATACCATAACCTTTTGTGAGTTTGTATATTATCACACTCTAAAACAACGCAGCGTTCCACCCACCCACCCACCACAATCGTGCATAGCATTGAGACGGAAACTCCAGCTGTCTACAGTGTCTGCATTGCCTTTTGCGGCTACATAATGACGACTCACACTGCTGACAACGACGTACATACGCACGTCTATGGTTATCTCACATCCTGAACACGTGGTTGTGAGTGAATGTGAGTGACTGAGTCAGAGGTAAATGTACTGCTGGTACAGTTTCGATAGGTGTGATTTTCGGCGGGGGGATGTCACTACAACATTAAAACACATGATTTGGTGTTACTATTGCAGACTGTCCCATAATCTAAGGCAGGGGTTGCAAATTGTGCGACGTAGTCGCTTAACCAATGGTACACCAGCATTAAGTTCACACCCAGAATGAAGCGCAACACACAAAATCTCGGCAAATGAAGACCACAACAAACACCAGACTCTCCCTGCATGCATATTAATCATATCGAAGTAAGCTTTCATTGTGAGTCAGAGTGGACACATACACAGAGTTATTCATTGACTCTATAGCGCCCACTACATCTGGATAAAGCTCAATAACAACAACAACAACAACAACAACAACAACAGTAAGGCTGCAATAAATAATTTCTTTCATTACGGATAAGTCTTTTGATTATGTTATGAATACTTGATTGATAATATGGTATATTTCTTTTTGTTTTACATCTCTAGACTGCTTTTTTTGTGCAATTAACTAAGATCAATTTATTATAATATTACAGAGAAAAAAAACACCCAATCACAAAACTGTGACAAGTTGGACTCGGCCAACGTTTGCTTGATAGCTCATAACTGACAAACCATTTGATGAATTTCCAAATTGTTAATAATTGAATTTCTGTCAATTGAACATACTAGTCATTTCAGCGCTACTCTACAGCGTGTCGCATGGAAAGTCCCTCCTTCTGCATCAAATGCCAACAAACCAAAACACATTACAAGATGACAGCAGTAAATTCTGAAATAAATTATAATGCATTTCTACTCCTGCATCTTAGATGCTATACTTGTCCACCATTTAAAATAAGATGTTTGCACCGCACAATGAACTGCAAAAAAACATTTCTAACCATGTTTCTTACTTAAAAAGAAAGAAAGAAAAGTAATCTTGGTCTTTTGAAAAGCCTGAACAAAAATTCTTACTGGTTTAACATCTCTGAAATATTCACAGCATGTGACCCTCTAAGATTTGATTTGACTACTAATAGTCAAATCAAACCCTTTGGTTCTACCCCTTAACTTAATCCTGTGGTTGTGAGGGATGCGGCTGAAAAGTCAGGGAAACCCTTCATGCAGAGGAGTTTAGGCTCACAGGGTGTAGAAAGGTAGAATTTACTGCAGGGACCTGTTTTACAAATTAACTTATGTTATGCAGGTTGCTTATATTGTGTCTTTACCTTGCATTCGGGTTTTCCAGGAACTAAACTGAGTCATATTCAGAATATTGAAATTGCTTATGGTTGTTCATTATATTGTCTGGAAAAAGAGGATCACTGCTGAGTTGAAGTCTTATGTTACAAACCATTCCTTAACAATGGTAACACATGAGATAAGATTACATTTCCATTTAACTATTGTATAGCACATAAAGGTGCAGAAGTATGAATGGAGAGAGATGACTTCACACCTACAGAGGTATTAAGAACTGATCTTTTCACAGATCAGCTATAACAACTGCATTATTTGATTTACACTTCAGATTTCTTGACTCTTTTTTTGTGAATTATCACATATCACAAAAGGACAGTTGCTTTCAAATCACAATCAAAATCTCTGGTTTAAATAATCCGAAGAGAGAACTAAAAGAGAACTAAAAGTTTGACGATAAAGAATTAAAGAGCCAAACCATATTTGTTTGCTCGAGAAAGATGATATATTATGACTGTTGTATCTATTTCATTAGTTAGATTCATTTGTTATTTTTGTATTTGCTTTTTGTTGACACTTGAGCACAGTGGTCCGGTAGTAGGTGGAGGTCTCAATGTCCAGTGATGCACTAGAAGGCAACACTTTTTTCCACCAGAGAAAGAGAGGACTGCACAGGAAATGTTTGCTTCTGATCAAAACAATAAGATCAACCCGAACTGCAAATCCAGACTGGATATTAGTTACAATCCGACTGAAATGACGCATCAATGGGTTTTTTAGTTTAGTTTTTCTCTTTGACAAATAGCCCCAACATAAACACTTTTAAAGTCATCCCTCATAAAATGCAGATCTTTTAGAAATTTGGAAACATATAGGTGCAAGATATTTTCAAGAGTAAAAGACTAGTTAAATGTATTTTCAGGTTCACAGAATGGATTTTAAGACTTACTATCATGTTGAGGTACTATTTTTGTATTGACTTTTCAGGAAAGAATTGTTCAGGGAAAAAACATCGGAAATCAGAGATCAGCCGACACTGTACTTCAGTGACCAAACCTGAAACATGTAAGGATCTGGACTTTAGTGGCTAAAATACCCGATGACTATTAGTTACTGTTTCTTAATTAATTAATTTGTTTAACCACTCTTGGACGGATAAAACAACGAGTCTACGCGTGTATGCATTTCAACAACGGTAGAAAAACAGTGTTTCGCTCCGTTCTTTACTGAATTCTTGTCTCAAAATAAAAAAGGTTCGACAGTGTACAATACGTGAGCTCAGACGTCACAACTTATCTATGAATATTCTAATTAATACATGTGCAAAACATATTCTAACTTAAAAGCAAATTAAAATACAATTATGCAATCACTATAATATGAATCTAAATAATATAGTATAAACATCTGAGTCTAAATTACTGTTAAAATTATAATATGGAAATTGGCACTAACATTCCGGCCCCTAATTGCTCATCAAGGGGATGACAATTACCTAACTAAACTAAAATCAATTTCTATATTCTAAACATTTCTCTCTTTCACTAAGGCCTAAACTAACATAAACACCTTAGACTAGTCCAGATGAGGCCTACAAGATAAACAACTGTAGAAATACTAAATCCTAAATAACAATTTCTTTTATTGTCCATGAGATCCTTCCATCTCGAGCAGGAGACACAACTTAGTTATGGGTCTCTCTAAGGTGTTGGTCTTCGTTTTGACAAGGGCCCGACGGACGAAACCTTTGGCGTCGGGAACTGTCTTCTCCACTCTTCCCATCAACCAGGACCCTCTTGGAGCTCTCTCATCCACGATGAGTACGATGTCTCCCTCTTTTACGTTCCTCTTCTTGTCCAGCCACTTCTGCCTTTCTTGTAGGAGGGGCAAGTATTCTCTAGACCAGCGCTTCCAGAAGATGTCGGAGATGTACTGCACTTGCCTCCATCGTCGTCTGGTATATAAATCCTCCTTTTTAAACACGCCTAGAGGGAGTGCTGGTTTTCCTTTAAGAAGGAGAAGATGATTTGGCGTCAGTGGCTCAAGGTCGTTCACATCATCAGATGACTTGGTTAGTGGTCTGCTGTTGATCACTGCTTCAACTTCACACATTACAGTTTGCAGACATTCGTCGTTGAGTGACTGAAGCTTCAGAAGGTTGGTAAGTATCTTCCTGACTGTTCTTATCTGTCGCTCCCAGACACCACCGTGGTGCGACCCAGCAGGCGGGTTGAAGATCCAAGTGACTCCTTTTTGCAGTAGAGCTTCAGAGATCTGGGACTGGTTCCATTCTTTCATTGCCCTGCGGATCTCGTGTTCTGTAGCTACCAGGTTCGTTCCGTTATCAGATCTCATAATCTCGACTTGTCCTCTTCTGGCTATGAAACGTCTTACTGCGTTGATACATGAGTCGGTGTCGAGAGAGTGTGCGATTTCTATGTGGACTGCTCTGACTGTAAGACAAGTAAACAGGACTCCATAACGCTTTACTTGTGCGCGTCCACGCTTTGCTTCAAATGGGCCGAAATAGTCTACACCGACGTTAGTGAATGGTGGATGGTCAGGCAGTAGACGATCAGGCGGTAGATTCGCCATCTTCTGTTCACTCACGGCAGCTTGACTCTTTCGGCATTTCACACACTTTGAAAGCACACTTCTCACCGCTGCGTTTCCTTTGCATATCCAGACCCTTTGTCTCAGCTGAGCAAGGGTATGGTTTCTCCCTCCATATCCAATTTCCTCATGAGCATTCCTGATGATCAGGGTCGTGATGTGGTGATCCTTGGCCAGGATAGTTGGATGCTTTGTGTGTTCTGGCAAGGCTGCCTGGTGCAATCTTCCACCAACCCGGAGAACCCCATCTTGAAGGAAGGGATCCAGCCTCACGATGGAACTGCTTCTCCTGATCTTTTCACCTTTCTGCAGAGCGCGAAGCTCCTCATGGAAGGTTTGACTTTGGTCAAACTGAATGATCGCAGTTTCTGCTCTTCTGATGTCCTTGACAGTCAATTGAGTTCCTTTCAGGGTAGATTTCCATTTCTGCATGTGGTATTCAACTGTCTTGGGTTTTGCGTCATGACTTTCTGAAGATTGGGCTTGCGACTCTAACTTCTTCCTTGTTTCGCACAGACTTTGAAGCAACTCCTTCAGCCTCAACATCCAGGCAACCGCCTTCTTCAGGCTGTGCCAGTCGGAGTAGTGATGAATCAGCTTGAAGAGAGGATCTGTGCTTGAGTCTACAGTCTTGATGATGTTCACGCTGATCGTACGCTTCACTTCAGCGTCGTCTTCACTTATCTCTCTTGAGAACTCTGATAGGACAGGCCAATGCGACTCACTCTTGTCTAGGAAGTCAGGACCTTCAATCCAGCTCTGACACTTTATGAAGTGCTCAGCCTTCATTCCTCTTGATGCATAGTCAGCTGGGTTAGAAGCTGTGTTGACGTACTTCCACTGTACTGGCCTTGTGTTCTCTCTGATTGTCGATACTCTATTTGCTACGAATGTTTTGAAACGAGCAGCGTCATTGTCGATGTACCGGAGGACAGTGGTGCTATCTGTCCATAGCACAGACTCTTTGAGGTCCATCCGAAGCTCTTCCTTCATGAGCTTATCCATCTTCACTGCAATGGTAGCCGCGGTGAGCTTGAGGCGTGGGATTGTGACAGGTTTAAGCGGCGTCACTCTGGATTTCCCTAGAAGAAATGCGCAGTGGACTCGACCGTGATGGGGAACGTACCATACTCTGCCGTCGTTGCGATTGCGCTCGTCTTCAGGGACTTCCACTGCGTAGCCTTTGTTCAGCAGGTCTGACATGAAGGTCTTGTAGTCATCATGGAAGCTGGAGTTCTTAGCGAGTTTCCTTTTCAGGTTTGATGCACGTTGCTCGGCAACACATTTATTGTTTGGCATCACCACATATTTGTTTCTGAGAGGCATCTCAATGCTGTAGTGCCCATTGACTTTCTTGATTGTCTCAGTCACAGACTTCATAAACTGAACATCTTCTCGTGACATTTCTGACTTCTCTTCGCAGGCTTGCTCAGGAAAGTCGTGGTTGTATTGCTGCAACAGCATATTGTCCATGCCACTGACTGAGATTCTGTTGACTGAAGCCCTTAGACTGCAGTGACTTGACTTGAATTGTCTTGATTTGTGGTGGTCGTCATGTTTCTTGAGAGGGCCATTTACGACCCACCCGAGAGTCGTCTTTACTGCGTAAGGCCCGTCATCTTGGCTGTGGATTATCTTCCACGGCTCCATCGCAGAGTGAGCGTTCATTCCAATCAGTATCTCAACATCTGCGTCGATCTGTGGTAACCGTACTTCTTTACGCAGATACGGCCATCGTTCCAGGTCTTTTTCAGCAGGAACATTGTCCTTCGTTACAGGTATGTCTGTGTGGGTGTAGACGTCTGGCAGGCTTACGTAATTGTTCTCTGTTAGACCGCACACTTCCAAATCTGAGAGCACGTAGCAGGACACAGGCTTCTCCTGGCCCATAGTGCGGAGCAGCACTTGAGTCTTCTTGCCTTGTACGCCGAGCTGTCTCATCAACCGTTCGGAGCAAAACGTAGCAGAACTTCCTGAGTCCATGAACGCGTACGTCTCTATTGTCGTGTTGCTCCTCTTGGATTTGATGCGCACAGGCACGATAGACAAGATACAGTCATTGCCTCCGGCCCCGGTGACAGCCGTGACTTCACTCTTGGCTGACGCATTTTCTTGTGGAGCTGAGTGTCCGCTGGTAGAGCTTTGACCTTTCTCAGGCTTAATGTTCTCTTGGTCGGTGCTCTCATCCCATTTGCTGTGAAGCAGGCTTGGGTGTTTCTTGCTGCAGATTTCACAACTGGCTCTCTTTTTACAGTCTTTTGCCATGTGCCCTTGGGTCAGACACCCGAAACAAAGTCCTTTACCTTTAATAAACTCAATTCTCTCTTTGTTTGGCAGATTTCTTATTTTGTAACACACGCTCAATGTGTGTCTGTTGTTGCAGTACATGCATGGCTCTTGAAACGCGTTGCTTGTCTGCTTGTTCTTTCTTAGTTCTGAGGCACCCCCTTCGTCTGGCTTAACACTTGTAGCATAGCCAGTGGTTCTTTTCGGTCCGCCTCCTTGGGCAAATTTAAAGTTTGACTTGCCTTTTTCTTTTGCGTCAGAGTACTCGTTGACGTCACCGAACAGTGGATCTGAAGCTATCCTAGCTTGTCTGTTGATGTACGTCGTGAGATCAGAGAACTTTGCTCTTCTTCCTTCTCTTTCTTGTATGTCGAAAGCTATAACTCTCCATCTTTCACGAAGTCTAAAGGGCAACTTTGAGAGGACAATCCGCAGGTTGCTTGGGCTGTTCATCTCCTCAAGGTATTCCATGTCCTTCATAACATTGTTACATCCGATGAGAAAGATGGAGAAGCTGTGAAGTGACTTTGCATCTTCTGCTTTGACTTGAGGCCATTTGAGAGCCTTGTCAATGTAGGCTGTGGCTATTTTATACTCATTACCATAGTGATAGATCAAAAGCCTTCTTGCTTCATTGTAGCCTTGTTGTGCGCTCATGTGTTGGCAACTTCTCACAAGTTCTCTTGGTTCACGGCTGGTGAATTGCTCTAAATAGTACAAGCGGTCTTCATCATTGTCTGTACGACTGTGGATGATGTGCTCAAAGGCCTTCAGGAATGGCAGGAACTCTAAAGGATCGCCACTGAATACAGGGACTTCTCGTTGAGGTAAGTTGGCTAGTCTCTGTTGTGTGACTAACATTTCTGTGATGTTCTTCTGATTCAATATCATTTCGCCAAGTTCAACTTGCCTTCCATTGGAATTTGTACTTGTGTTGTTGTTTTCATCTTTTACTTGCACATAAGACTTGTGTCTAGCTGGATAGTGAGAAGCACTGTTGTATTGGCTAACTCGAAGACTGCTGGTTAGCTTTGGTCTGACATCTGGAGCATGATGTTCGATGGTTGCTGCTGTAGGCATGTTCTGGACGAGGTAGAAATTCATCCCATCGTTGTCCATGTTATCATACTCATCCATAACTTTTAGCCTTGCTGTGGACTCTGCGATAGCAGTCTCGACATCTAGCTCCTCCATTTGAGCCTTCAACTGAATCTGCTTGGCTTTCATTTGAGCCTCTTCCAACTGCAATGCCTGTTTCTTCTTAAGTGTGGCTGCGCGTGCGAGTAGGGCTGCACGGTTAGCTTCCTCATTTCTACGCACAGATGAAGCATGAGATGACGCTTTGGATGACTTTGAGTGTCTGCTGCATGCACTTTGTGCGGTGACTGAACTATATTTTTCTTTTACAGCAGATGCACTGTCGTCTGGATCCACGTCTTCAGCGACAGACTCAGCTTGCTGCGTTGTCGCACCAGTCTTCGGAGTTATATTTTCTGTAGCAGCCTGTTCGTTATCGACATTAGCGTGTCGTCTTGCCTTTATTATCCACTGCTCCAATCTGGTCAAAAAGTTCTCATACTTTATAAGATTTGGCTCACTCCAATACTGCTGGTCAGCTTCCCTTTCATCATCAGATAACAGTTCACTGACTGCGTCGTTCACTTCAGCAAACTTATTCAGGAATTTGCAGTACTCACTGAGATGATCCTTTTCCACTTGAAGTGCATTGGAGCCATTTATCATGAGAATTTCTATTTCCTCTGCTTTGGAGACAAGGCGTACTAAAGCACGTTTCCTGAGCTTCATCTGCTCATCAAGTTTCATTTCTAGGGCCTTTGTGGTCAACTTGATCTTTCTTTTTATGTCTAGCTCGACATTGCCTTCCATCCTGGTTTCATTTGAATCAGACATTTCAAAAGGCTATTATTGTTAGACAAGTCTCTTATTATAGCAAGCTCTCGCAAACTTCTGAAATCCAGATCAACAGTCCTTTAACCTCAAAACATGTGAATGCTTTCCAGAAAAGATTCCAGGACTGTTTATTTTCAGAATAAAACTTGAGCTTCTTCTGGGCAAATATGACAAGCTAGCAATATCACTCTTCTCAAATGTCCTGTGTGGCCAATGTCCAGTAGCACGTCTTATTTGTTCATTCAGTTCCTTTCCGTGTACTTATCCATCATCGTGGAAGTCAACCGGATGTCCGGTCAGCTGAGCAGCGTTGTAAACGGCGCAAGCAAATTCTTCAGTTGGTTAGCTTCCTTCGTCCGCTACTCGCCTTATCACCGGCACAAGCAAATTCTTCCGTTGGTTAGCTTCCTTCCGTTGGCAGCACGATGATCTTCTCTCGCTCTCGGCGACTGTTTTTCTACTTAAATTTAGTGGCTAAAATACCCGATGACTATTAGTTACTGTTTCTTAATTAATTAATTTGTTTAACCACTCTTGGACGGATAAAACAACGAGTCTACGCGTGTATGCATTTCAACAACGGTAGAAAAACAGTGTTTCGCTCCGTTCTTTACTGAATTCTTGTCTCAAAATAAAAAAGGTTCGACAGTGTACAATACGTGAGCTCAGACGTCACAATTTATCTATGAATATTCTAATTAATGCATGTGCAAACATATTCTAACTTAAAAGCAAATTAAAATACAATTATGCAATCACTATAATATGAATCTAAATAATATAGTATAAACATCTGAGTCTAAATTACTGTTAAAATTATAATATGGAAATTGGCACTAACATGGACATTCCTAAAGCTAGAACCCTGTTTTCGATCATATAAAGAGCCACTCTTGTCTGAAGTTTGACCATGTTTCTGTTGTGATATCCGAGCGTGCAGGAGGTGGTTAAACTGCCTTATCTAGTCTTTAATGTCAAAAAACCCGAAACAACATCTCCAACACTAACACTTGCTTTAGGAAAACATCTCAAATGCAGGTCTATATTAGTGAATACATGCTAATGTCTCTGTTTTGTCTTTATACATCTGTCCCACCTTTATGCTACGTAAGCAGTCTGCTTTTGACGAACAAACACCTGGCTGCCCTTCTAAAGCTAAGCTCAATAGACTCTCTCAGCGAGCTAACCACACTCACATCCCACTCTGACGTCAGCAAACAGCCACAATAAAACCCTGAAGGCACGAGCAGAGCTCTGGTCATAATGGTTCCTCAGAGACTTTCCATGGCAGTAATGTGTGTAATGAGTATCTGGACTATAGCTGCAGGCTGTGGTGAGAGACAGGAGGAGATAGATGGACAATGCTGTGACCTGTGTCGCCCAGGTAAAACGTTATATATATATATATATATATATATATATATATATATATATATATATATATATATATATATATATATATATATATATAATCATTATACTCTTTAAAATGAGATTAAATGTGTGTTTCATATTAATCTGTGTTTCATATTAATTTGTTAAACTGTTTCACGTACGTGTGTGGATGTTAACCATATTCTTGAGAGTGACTGATTTAATTGGTTTATTATTTTGAAGGTACACATAGGAATGGTTTTTGCACAAAGCAGCAAACTGACTGTAAGCCCTGTGGAGAGGGCTACTACTCGGACAACTATAACTTGTTGGACAGATGTGAGGATTGTCGGTCGTGCCAACACGGTAAGCCTGTGATTAATGGTAAATATTTTTCATTATAAAGAAAAATGATGTTCCTGCTCTCTGTGGATCTCTTGACAGTTGATGTAGCCAATGCATTTAAGTCAAGACAAGACACTGTTATCACATATAAGCCATGTGGCTTCTGTTCTTGTCTTTCTACAGATTATGTTGAGAAATGTACACCGACCACAAATGCTAAATGTTCGTGCCGTTCTGGTTTCCTGTGCTCCGACAATTTCTGTTCAAAGTGTGAGAAAAACCAATGCGTCAAGGGGGAGAAACTAAAGAAGACAGGTGAGTG
>NW_027176157.1:0-13064 GCF_023055335.1 Clinocottus analis | reverse complement strand
ACCACAGGTTGGCCGCAGGAGATTTTATTAGAGGTTGCCAAACAAATAAGCAGAATTTCTTACATTTTAACTTTTATATCTGTGATAGATCTTTGAGCCACAGGAGGGTGGCTGAATCTACGTATGTTTTAATAAGTTTAGCCTGCATATATTATCTAATACGAAAGCTAGTGTAAATTCTGTTTGTTTTCCTGATGAGAAAGAATGAAAAGAAAGTAATAGCGTGTTAACTCCATCTATATGCTAATCTACCTATTTGGTCTCATTCATGAAGTATTTCACATGTGTTTCAATAACAGATGCATTAAATCAAGTGATTCATCAAACGCACATCTCTTTGAAATGAGAAGTTTACCTATTCACGATAATGAAAATCAGAACCATTTATTGCCATGTATGTTTTCACATACAAGAAAAGGCCCGTTGTGAATTGGTTCGCTATGGTTTGTCAATTTTAGAAAGTGGGTCCACAGAAAAAAAAAGTGGAAAAAAATGATTAGCTGATTCTGTCGTTCAGTTACACATCAGTTACTTATTTACTTATTTTCCAGTGAACTGTTTATTCAATGTCAAATTCAGTACAACAACTTGATGTCCAGTAATCAGCCGTGACTGTACTTCATCTCCAATAAAGCTACTGTACACTGAGCGGGCAACAGGAAATTCACTGACCAAGGCGTAAGCAGGATAAAGAAATTCAATTTGTCAAGGCCTGCCCTTCCCAGTCCACACAATGCACAGCTTAGGCCAGCGGGTGTGAAGTATGAGTGGAACTGGGATCAGAAGATATTGTGCAACTACTTCTTCATGTCCTTCTAACATGCATATAGTGTCATAGAGCAACATCACATGCGGCTTCCTTTATAATATCTTTCACAGTTTAAATTGCCAGTACGACTTTAACCAAACAAGTCATAGTACCCTGTACTGGATGAGGAACTTGCTGTGCAGCGAGACATTGAGAAGCGAGACAGTGCATTGTGTAACAGGGTGTGTTATCATGTGTGAGAGGACAGTCAGAAGAGATTCAAAAGGAATAGAAGGACATATTGGGGAACTACACCCTTTTGCTTTGTTGACAAGTATTAAATGTGAAGATCAATACCATTCTCATTACTTGTCTCTTCAATATGTAGCTGAAGCCAGCAAACCATTAGCTTGTGTCTCATTTGTTTAATCTGTACAAATACCAACGTTTAAAAACAATTTTGTCGTTTAACGAAGGGTTATTGTGAAGGACTGTTTCATGAAATCTTGTTGTCAGCTGGAGCGAGCCAGGCAACCACTGGACATTCCAGAGAGTCACAACTCCTACCCGAAGCATAGTCTGACACATAAACCCCGTAAAATGACACTTTTATATTTGCCATCACTTTGATTCACCTACAGAATAAACAAACAAGATATGATGTGACAATTAGCAATTTTTTAAAGAAGTTGTAGGTGTTTTGGGGGATCTTTCAAACAGAACTTGTTTCCAAACCTTGTGCTAAGTGAAGCTAACCGGCTCCTGGTGCTAGCTACCTGTAGAACAGACAGACATGACGTATCAGTCTGCTCTTACTCTCCACATCAGCAAGGAGATACACAGAAATGTTTCCTTTAATGAAAACAAAAGTTTAATAATATCATGTAATGACATGCTTTTCCTGTATTTATCAAATGAATGATTGGCCCTTTGAAGCTTTCTGTCTCCTTGTCTCTTACACATGCACACGCTCACCAACTAAACATTTGAATGAACCAGTGCATACTCTGTACATTTTGAATCAGACGGTTATTCAGTCACAAAGTGTATTTGTGTGCCATGATTTCCCTTTCATCCAAAATTCCACATGGAAAACATCAAGACAACAAGAGAGCTAATGAGGTACATTTACCGAACAGGGTCACAGAAATGCCTTCATCTGCTGTTGAATATGCATCAATGCTGTAAATTAGTGGCACAGTTTTCAAGTAAAATGCTTATTCCCCTTGCCCATTATTATTTTTTCCTTCTTTGCATCCTTGTTAATCTGCACGAGCACTTTCCTTCACAGACACCTCGCTGAGATGAGATGTGAGCTCCACTTCTTTATACATGTTTGATGAATCAATTTACGCCACTTCTGGGGTACAAGCATGAATGTGAGAGATCTTGTTGCATAATTCTTTTTTTTTTTTACAAAAGATGGGAGGTTTCCAAGTTTGTAATGAGGCTAGCAAGGATATCCTGGCTGACGAGCAAACTAGGGCATATGTAATGAGCGTGCAGAGAAACGGGAGGAGGGAGGGGGGGGTTAAGCAGGGGGGACACAGAGAACTGGGAGAAGCTCAGCTGTGGATGCTCGGTGGAAAGAGGGGTCAGTCATACTGCAGCTCCTGCTCAATGGCCGTTCCCTTCAGAACTAAAGTGGTGTTTTTTTTCGGAAACTCGTAGCTTGTATTTAGCAGGCTGTCCAGTGCATAAACACTAATATGAACAGAAGGTTAAAGAGATGCCCATTACTGAAGTAGAAATCATTCAAATCTGTGATTTGCTCAACACAGTTGTGCACTGATGTACATGTATGTATTGTTGAGAACTGCAAAATATATATTAACAATAATGATAATATTGCACAAACTTGTTCTGTCTCACAAAAACGTCCTGGAAATTGCAACCTTTTTAAATTGATAGTTGAATTTACTCTCTCCATGTACTCTAATGGCGTTATTGGAAATATTGTGAATCCAATGGCATTTTATGAGCTATCTGAACCTGAAATTGGATGCATATAAATTATGTTAATTAACACACTCCATCATAGGGCCTTCATGTTATGTTTCTCTGCTGGTCTTTGATTTACAACTGATTCAGAACCATCAACAATTTGTTATGGTGATTTATTTTTGATTATCGTAGGATTTGTATTTTACCTAACGCAGCAAAAAAATAATATTAGAATGTTAAGGCATGTGTTAAATGTGTCATCCTTTACCTATAACTATTGTCTATTTCTCATTTTGCAATCACTTTACTTTAATTTAAATTAGTTTAGATAAATCAAATTATCATCTCTGTTTTGCTGCTTAACTTGCAATATGTAACAATATCAGCTGATTGTGTTTCATAGTAATTTCTAATGGCAAAGTTGTGTGAAGATCGCTCTCACCTTGAGTGCGTTAACATAACATGTGACATATTGTATATTTCAATATCTTAAAACTTACAAAAATAAAACCATAGTTTTGAAAGCGTTGTACATTTTTATTTTCCTCATGACTCATAACTGCACTTATTTCACCTGAGGAAAGATTCAGTCCTTGGTCTCAGGTTGCTGCAAAAACCGGTCAACCCTCTAGACACTGGGCTGAGTGCATTATCGCTGCCTCTGGCCAATGATGAGGAAAGGTATCGATCTTATCCTCCGACGAAAGCCCTTTGTGCATCTCTGCAGGGCTTAGAGATGGCTGAGGCAGGATGCACAGTAATGAGAGCAATAGAGGGCAGAATGGGGGACCAGCTTACTCCTAACAAGGATGGAGACCTTTTCACTAAAGAAAAGAAAGGAGCTTGGTGGGCTTTTTTGTTTGCTTGTTTTTATTTAACCCTCCTCTTAAGATGCTCATGCCTTTCGGTCTCTGAGCACAGTAAAGGTCTTAACCACACCATGCACTGTAGCCTTGATGGTCTTACCTCCAATGTAGGACCCCTATGGGAATATATCTCAGCTGTTTGAAAAGTAAATTTGGTTTACTCGTAGTATGAAGTCAAAGGAGCAGTGGAGGTGGTCTCAAACAATCAAAAGCATTTCTCAGAGAAAAGGGTCTGAGCTTAGCCAGAGCTAAGATGACAGGATACCTCTGGCTGGGAAGAAATATCCCCACTCCTTTGAGTGCTACGGTTGGAGGTTTATGTGGCAACAGAAGTTGTTTTTGAGACAAGAACTCCAAGGAGAAGACTTTGTGTGCACAAGCCTTTGAGATGATGATTATGTTGTTTGAAGCCTCTAAAACCTCACAGTGACCAAAGCTCCACCACACCATACTTATCATGGGTTGCTGATTCAGGGCCACGACTGCTGGAGGTTTAGTTAAGCTGACATCATATGAATGGTGGTGGGAGCGGTAATGGTGTTGAAACAAAAGGTTCTTTCATGCTCAACAACAGATGGATAGGATTAGTTTTGTTTTTAATCTGTATATGTATTCCATACTGACATGGAAGACTTCAGTCTGTGTTCGTGCCTTCTTAGTCCAGAAAGAGAAAATGTATTGTGCATCCAGGCTAAATAGCTGCTGCTGAAAGATCAGTGGCAGTGTGGGAGAGACTCTTCTACACTCCCACAGCATACATGTTGACAGCAATTGGTCAACGAGTCAAATTGTTGACCAGAGTTGTACTGTCCACAAAAGAGCGGCAAAGATTGATTTCGCAGCCGTGAGCAACATACGTGATTGTGACAATTTTCTAGCAGGGAAATTACTTCAATTTGAAATTCCTCTATAATAAATGCTGGTCTGACCAAGCACTTAGATTTCTGTTTGAAATTAGGAAATCCTGTGTTGGACCTCTCTATATGAATAACAGCCCATTCTGCCTCAGTTCCACTAGGTGTAGAAATCTGTTGAACTCAACGAGGGGGGTAGTTTAAAGGACTGCCCTCAGCAATTGACTGACTTCACAGGAGCACCAAAGGTTTCTCTCATCTTCAAAATGTCCCTGCAATGCAGACCTAGTTCTCTTCTCTCTGGACTGGGTCCTCCCAAAAGCTTTCACATACTTAGGAGGCAGCATGCTCTCTGGTATCAATACCCATTCATCTGTTTGATGTGCTGCCTTTTCGCAGACTCTTTCCACAGTGGCTCTCCTCGCTGGTGCCTTTTATGTCCTGTCCATATGCATTTTTTTCTCCCCGCCCGTGTTCTCCTATCTTTTTTGTGCTGTTTCTGAACAGTAGGCTGTGTATGTGTTCAGTTTACTAGGACTATGCTGTCTGTCTTTCTCCTCATCCATAGATGTTTAGCATTTTCAGCCCTCTCTAAACACCTTCTCTCTCTTCTCGCTTCCCCTCCCCGAGGCCAAAACAAGCTTATTCCCTCTAGCTATTACATCCAATTAGGAGGAGTAAGAGTTTCACCCCTCCTCCCATCCTACACTAACAATGTGAAATACAGTCGAGTGAGTCAGGGTTTTCTCCTCCCTTCTTTGATGTGAACAAATTACGCTTCAGATACATACTCGGCAATGAAACAAAGATCTAGTTGAGTCTTTTAAGTTCGGGTTCTTTGTCATTTGGTGAACAACAAGACACAATCGAAGAAGAGATCACTTGGTGCGGATTGATGGAAGCTTTTATTTCAGCTGTTTTCTAACTACTTGAAAAATAAATAAAACGTCGTTTAAATTAAATTGGAATGGTAACAGTATACATACATACATACATACAGCATGTACATATATTAGAGGCATTGTTCAGATATTATTCATGTCAGTTCTGCTAACTTCCAGTGATGTGGTTCCCGGTGCATGTTCTTCTTTTTCCAGAGCTTGTGTTTGAGCCGCCTTCAGAGGCCCTTTGGTTGAATATAAAGCAGGGCGTTATATGTGATGAGTATTCAAGATGACCTTTAAACACCTTTTCCTTTTTTTATCCAGTCTACAAATAACCTTTAGTTAACATTCTAGGCTGTCTTCCGGTAATGCGATAAAATATTCAAAATAAAAGCACTTACAACTATGATTTGTTCGAGGAAAATCTCTCATTTAAGTGTCTAAAACACATTTTGCTGCTTTCTCCATCCACAGCAGTATATTTCTTAGCTTCTGTGTCGGTCATAGGGCAGCTATCTACTGTATGTAATACACTGTGGATAAGTAAACACTCTGAATTTGTCCTTTAACCTTTAGACTTCCATCTCAGATAATTGAAGTAAAGTATAGTTTGCAATTTCATTTCTGGAAAAAGCTTGTGCAACATAACGCTGTCACTGTCAGTACACTTTGTCACTTAGGAACTTAATTTGTTTTTGTCTTTTGGTAGGAGACACTTGGGTGGATTACATACAGGACTGACAGCATTTTTCTTATGTTGTGAACTGTTCATTTAAGATAGTGGCGAGCTGTCTCATGTGGAGGCTTTTTCTCCTCAGCTTGTACTGCTGTAGTCTGCTGTTTCTGTGTCTTCTTCTTTGCTTCCTTCCCCCATTTTTCTTCTTGCACTATTGCAGTTATAATCCCAACATATATTATTAATTTGGATAAGATCAAATAAATATCCATTTTTAGTATGTATTCACTTTCTTGCTTTATGTTTTATTTGCGGTTTTGAAAGCCACGAGAAGTGGAACCAGAGACGCTTCACTTTTGATCTGACCACAATCTTTTTATTGCATGTGCTGTGGTTATTCATCAAAAAAAAAAAATCTCATTCAATTGTAGCAAAACTGGTCTTCATACCGTTTGTGCTTTTTTGTGTTGCATACATAAGAATAAAACAATATATTTCATACATGGAGTTGTCACAACTTTTCCTGGAATCATCTTTAACTTGACAGATTCCATTAAGCACAACCCATCTACCTGAGTTATGTTTTAAGTTCAAGACATTTATATGACACCTACCAGATATATTTGGGTTATTAGATCCTTTTGCACAGTAGGGCACAAAGAAAAAAAAAAGGATAATATGCCTTAGAACTAGTTTCTCTGCTGAAAAGAAAAACTTGCTGCACTGCTATGCGTGTCAGCCTCCTCTCCAAAGCATCCGGTTGTTGCAGTCCAACAACCGTTATTCACGTTGGAATAATTTCTGTAAGAATAGCAGCACTTATTCTGTAAATGGATTTTTCTTTTCATGGCATACAACATGCTTGTATTTTCGATTTGTTGCCTGAGGAATCAATCAAATCCCAGAATTTGTACACAACTTTCATTACCAACATCAGAAATTTTCAATTTATTGACATTTGTCAGAGGACTATGTCCAATTCTGTCCTCTTTTGTATTCTTGAGGTATCCTCCTCGGGTATAGACAATCAATACTGCCCATAGCACTATTAAAAATATATATAATTGTGCTGACACTAGGTTTAGCACACTGACACTTTAAAACAAACAAACATTGATTCTTTGTCAAAAACACAGTAAGAATCAGGCTTTGGATATGTCTGCACTCTCTATTGCCATATTACAAAAACACTTCCTTGTAGACGCTCTGATCCAATGGGGTTTTATCTATGTTATGCTTGGAATCACAATTTGATGCTCTATTTGACTGAACATCCTCTCCACAAGGCATAACAAACTGTCTACAGTACCGGTATGTGAGATTATGGATTTTAAACAGTTGTATATTTTCTTTCATTCAACTCTGGCTTACTTGTCAAAAGGAACATTACTCTAAGAGATCTGCTTTGTATAAGCCAAGTCAATATCTTAAATGCATATTGATATTAAGACTCAACACTCAGAACCAAGGTGTGTGTTTTTATTGCATTGTATACATTTGATCTTGTTAGTTCACATTGCAATATACTGAGCACACACAAATATACATGCCATACCGACATCCTGTTTTCCTCACCTAGGTGAGTAAAAAATTGCACTTCATTGGGTTCACTTTACAAAAGCCAATTTTCTGATTTTATAAAACTCCTCATTCATCACTGCTTTGTTGGTCATTCCCTTAATAAACTGTTTTGGCAGTGGTTTCTCTGTTACATTCGGAAATTCAACTGTAAAGCAAAAACGTGATGAAGTAAATCATACCACAGTGATAGTGTTTCGTTCAGTAATATTGTAATAAGATGTTTTTCTTCACAATATCCCTATTTTCATGCCATAATGTTAACTTAAAATAGGGTTAAATAGCGTCTTAAGCATCCCCACAGGCAAGATGAGCTGTAAGGAAACAAAATTCTGGAGTTTTAAAAAAAAAAAAATTCTTCCAAAACCATATGTCAAAGAGCCACTCGTTAATGCAGGACTTTTCCCTGCACTCCTGCTCTGCTGTCAAAAATGTAAAATGATAATGGATGGGTTATTTACTTACAGAGCGATAGCACTTACCACTCCAGTTGATATAAAGCGATTCACTACTGCTCTTCCTTGTCATTAGTTGAAAGAACATCAACAGTGCCGCTCTAATTATTGTTGGTATTATCTCTGTGAGTCATTTCACAGTTAGCCACCCACTCCAGAGCAAGATGATTTAAGCACTGCTATTATGGAGCACCACTTTTTATGTTATCTGTGTACAAGAAACAAGGAATCGTGATCTCTAATATAGGACATGTATTGTGCCATAGGGATTTAACTAGATCCTCATTTGCAAGAAAGCACTTTAGACACTGTCAGACAAAGCAAAATTGAGCTGATATAAATTCAGTGTTTATTGCCAGTTGGATAGCTGTCATAAAAAATAAAAACTCTTCCAGCAGTCTATTCCGCTTTTTTGAAATATTCTGACTATGTGATTTGAGTGCCTTTAAAAACTTATTGAGTGGTAATGTTGGTTTGCTGAATAGTGTCACATCAATAATAACTCTTATCTGGAATTACCATTTCAACGAGTCTATGACACTTTTTGTCGATCTAATTTTGCAGCTGCCTGGCAAGTTGATTGTAATACTGCTGCTTTTTTATTGCGGCAATCACGTGGGACCTTTTAAACTGCAACTTGAGTCATGCTGTAATTGAACGCAGTCCTGTGGCAAATTAAACTACTTTCTTCAAAACCAGCCAAATAGACAAAAAATACATGAAAACTCCAACAAAGGTTTTACTGCTTTAGATTCATAACATGAGACACAAAAAGGCTTTTTCAGCCCCAGCAAGTGGTGTCTGGGCTGCCAGCACTAGTCGTGACAGTTGACTGTCACTGTTGATGCTACACTGCTGAATGGGAATACGACCCATTACTAGGATTGTTTTTGACTTTGTTGTGGGCTGCTTGGCCGTGAAGGTAAGACTGATAAGCTTTATGAAGTCATCGTGTCAGATGGAGCTCAAGTTGACTACTGGCCAACCATCATTTGAGGCTTTACAGTCGTTACATCCCAGCTAATATCTAACAATTTCCAACATAATCGCTACCAAGCAGCAGTTGTCTATAACCTCATTGTGACAGTCAATAATAAATACCTTTACTTTGACTTAAGTCTTCTTATGTAATTGTGAGGGGCAACCACTGATACAATACATAACAGGAGGCAAAACACCCTATTCTTGTAATAAACTAAACATTAAAACAAAGATCCTCCACAACCTTTTTTGTGTTTAAAACATCCACCAGGTCAGAGCCTTCAAACACAATATCACCAAACAGCTACTCTCGCCCACGGCTGAGTAATGGATTGCTATCATCATTACAATTATTGCAATCATTGTGTTGACCTCTCACCCAGAGTAATGTGGATATCAAATACTGTCATCTTTATCATTGAAGCTTTCCACTCAAAACAATCATATAGTATTGATCAGCACATTGAACCTAATGAACAATTATTTTTCAGAATAATGAATATCCTTTTCTCTTGAATTCCAATTAAGAAGTCAATAAAGTACAATAAAGTGAACTCTCAGACGAAAGTATAGTCTGAGATTTCACAGACTCAGGACTCACATCGACATACCATACGAAGACTCTCGTCAATGTTCACTTTAATCTAAAGCACCTTATTGCTCAGCCTGCCAGTTACACCCTTGTTTTAGATCTGCGTACTTTACTCCAAAACTTTTGACACCTCAAGTGATGTTGGGAGAAAAGAAGACACTTCATTGTCTGTATTCTCTCTCTGCAAAATCACTTACACTGACATTATTTGCTAGCACACTCACAGCTGTCAAGAACTGAGGGAGGGCTTTTGCTTGTTTGAATTCAAGACGGATACATTAAAGAGAGAAAAAAAAAAACTGAACACAACCACAGACCAGATGAAACACTTTACTTTAAGACTTTCAAAGGACAAAAAATAGTGCTCTTCTGTTTCTCTTTGTGTTGTACCAATGTATTATTTATTTGACTACTGTGACCCTGTGATGCATTGCGGCCCATCATTTTATGAGTTTAAGTGATGAACTAATATGATCACCTACTGCAGGCTTTTTTTTTTTTTAGTGCAAAGGGTTTTCTTTCTGTCCTTCTCACCTTCTATGATTCCATTTTTTTTATGTCTGTCACTTTGTGAAACTGTGATCACATGGTTCATCAGAGGCGATCCAAATGCATTTCACACTCGCATTCACTTCAAGTCTACCCCTTTTCTCTTGGCACCTTGTAGAAATATATCACCTCAACCGTCAACTCTATAAATCTTCAAATCGTTGGTAATGCCAACACCATATTGAAGCACACATGTGACATGCCATTGTGTTTGTACCAAGAGTACCACTCTTTTCTCATTTCGATGAAATTCTTTCAGAGGTGTTGTATATATTTGAAATTGAAAAAAATAGAAACTACTCAAGCAAATCTGTCCTTAATCACTAGCTATGATCTATGCCCTGCTGAGCCGCCTTAATTAAGGGGAAGGGTTTCTGTTAAGCCCGATTTAACTGCTAACCCTGCAGTCTTTATTTCAACATCTGAATAAAAGCTCTGCCTGTGCTATAGACTGTTGGTAAAAGTAACCATATAAAGGTTCTCACATTGCTGCATATAAGATGGTGGCTCAAGTACTGAAGACTTGTTTGCATCTTAAATATACTTCCTGAAATTCACAGTAAGGTGCTTACTGCTGATATACATTAGACAATTATTCCTGTGTTTGATGTAGAGGAAAACTCTTTTGCAGGTCTCTGTCTACTTATGTCACAAAACAACCACTGAATGTAGAAAAGGAGTCGACTTCGTCACCTTGACGTCACCCAGTGGTTTGTGGTCTAAGGTTTTGAAGCCAAGAGTTCAGAATTTCAACTGTTGCCATCTTGTTTTTTTTGGAGGTGGAGCTAAAACCAAATGCTGCATGCAAAAACATGTAGGCACCCAAAAAGGTTACATTTAACTTTAACATATTGAAAACACACAGTGAAAGGGACAAAGTTCTTAGACAAAAAAAATATCAAACTGTGTATAAGAAGACTCAAAAAAAACGATTGATTACATAAACTCATGTTTACATTGTTTACTGAAAGTCAAGTGAGAAGCAGGATAATGTTCTCATATACCTGTACATTTTTTATTTTGCCATCAAAGAAGTCGCCCCCTGATGGCCATTAGATAGTTTTAAGGCACATTGGCTTCGCTTTTCAAACCTTGAGGTTGCTGCTGGGAAACAACAAAAGAGGCTGTCATTTTTTCAAGAATAAAGGTGTGGCTTTCAGGCCTTTCAATTGACAGGTGATTCTGCTGTAAAACGCCACTTAATAAATGTTCACTTACTTATCAAAAAATGATTATGTCCACTATGTTTGCATTTTGGTATTCATGTAGTAAATGGCAATTCATGGTTACTCGAATGGGGTTTTACACCATTTTACGTTCACTGTGGTGAAAGTAGTCTATGCAGGGTCTACTACATTACATTCTTAGGTTTGGATTAATATACATATAGAAATAGAATAAAAGAAGCCCAACAACACTATTAGGGAAGAAACCCAAGTTTCTATATTTGTTTTTAAATGTAAGCTACTATTGCACCATATTGAGTTATTGATTTTTTTATTTATTTATACTGTGTGATTGGATGGTGTGTGTGCATGTAAACAGGTCACTGCTGTCGAAGGGCATGCCCAGTCAGCCACAAAGTAGAAATAAGTCAAAACTACTGATGAATGAAAGAAAATATTGCATGATCACATTTCCTGTCATGTTAAATCTTCCTACGTGAACACCTTCATGTGTGTTTCATATGTACATGTGCATCCGCCTCCTTACGTATATATATATATATATATATATATATATATATATATATATATATATATATATATATATATATATATATATATATATATATATATATATATATATATATATATATATATATATATATATATATATATATATATATATATATATATATATATATATATATATATATATATATATATATATATATATATATATATGTGTGTGTGTGTGTGTGTGTGTGTGTGTGTGTGTGTCCGAGTGTGTGTGTGTGTTTTGTAGGGGTTTTTGTACTTGGTCGTCCTCTGCACCGGCCCCTCTATCTCCACTGAACACCTTGAGGTCACAGCAGCCCTATGCCGGACAGGCTGGCTGGTTCCCATTTAGATTATGGATGGTTATTACTGCCTCCCGGCTGTCATTCAGATTAAACCAATATGTCCAACAGAGAAAACCTCCTCCTGGGAAGGAAGAGGGGCCATTTAAATAAGCCATCACTAGAACCCTACATGTTTTACAAATGTATTTGTGTAGTCTCAAGATGCATCAATTTGTCGAATGTTCTTTTTTTTATTTATTTTATTTTTTTTACAAAATATCAAACAAATCTGTCTGTGTGTCTAAATATGGTTATTTCACTTGGCACCTGATGTTAACTTCTGAAGAAAAATGCAAGAAAAAAATCACATGTGCCTGTAACATTCCCATCTAACACATTCAATTGATTATATAAACTCATTTGTAGGTTGCGTTTTGTTGCTGAAAAATGAAGAAAATTAACATTGTTTGATAATATGGATGCTTACAGCTCAAATGTGCAGGTTGGGTTTGGTTTTTAACACTTTTTAATAATGGACAGTAAACCAAATTGCTTAATGATTTTATCACAGTATGAAGTAAGCAGAACCAAGTGGTGAATCATGATTGTTTCCAGATTCATTATAGATCTGTTTATAGCCCTTCTGCTGAGGGAAATATGCTGCTTTGGCTTTGACGATCATCTTTATTGGAAGGGAAATTGAACTATGTTATATTTGCAGGATAATATGAACATAGTCATTTCATTTCATTTCCTTCAAAGTAAGGCACATGTTGCCAGGGTATTTTTTCTCTTTGGCTGTGATTGAGTAAACGACCACAATAGTACCACTTTCCTCCTATCCTCGTCGTATGTTATGTGATGTTTTCTTTTTATTCTGGTGGTTTTGTAAGTCGTTCCACCAGATGTGCGTAAACAGCAGGATGAGACAG
>NW_027176156.1:7500-13103 GCF_023055335.1 Clinocottus analis | reverse complement strand
CTGAACCTCCTGAACCTCCTGAACCTCCCGAACCTCCTGAACATCCTGCTCGTCCTGAACCTCCTGAACCTCCTGCTCGTCCTGCTCGTCCTGAACCTCCCGAACCTCCTGAACATCCTGCTCGTCCTGAACATCCTGCTCGTCCTGAATCTCCTGAACCTCGTCGTCAGAGACAGAAACCCGTCTGTGACGCACAACTGAGACTGCGATCATTACACAAACGAACAGATGCAACGACTCCGGGAACATTAAGATTAGCGGATTCACAGCGTTGTTTAGTTTTGTGAGTCATCCGTTCATTTCAAGGCGTTCCTCTTGAACGCTGATTGTTGTTGTGGATTTTCTGCTTTCGTACATTAATAATCTTTCTACAAACCTCTTTTCACTCGTGTTTACGGTGATTTTTGTGTGTTTGCGAGAGGTTTAAAGGCTGAATCCACCGTCTCTGATGGCGCGCTCTCTCCCAGGCGTTCAGATCACTTTGCTGTTTTTATTTTAAAAGGTTACGAATCCCAGAAAAGACGCGAGCAGCTAAACGCCGCGAGAGAACAACAACGGCTCTAATTGAGCGTTTGAAAATTAAACCTGCGGCTTAATCGGCTCCACGCGAACAAGACAACCCGCCCGCGTGCACAGAGAAACCCGAGCACTGGCCGGTGGGCCGGACGCTCAGGGACAATCTGTTGAGTTTGTTTGAGCAGAGCTGCAATAATCTCTGTGAGCCGCGGCGTGTTTGTACAGCGAGTGTGTCGAGGTACACAACACAGTTTGCACTCAGACACACAAAGCAGGAAATGTGGTCATTTCCCCCAAAAGGGACACGTGAGAGTCGGAGGGGATTGTTTCTGACACGTGTCTTTGTGTTCGCAGCAGATTTACACTCAAAGGAAAAGTCAAGTCATTTCTCATTTGATTAATTTGTACAAAACACAAAACGTAAAATTAGGCTTTTTTTGTACGGGCCATATTTTTACATTCTTTTATGTTTGTGTTTTATATTATGTTGGATTACTTTTTTTAACAGCTGGTAACTCTGGTTTTAAAAAGCTCTATAGAAATAAAGTATATTATTATTATTATTATTATTATTATTATTATTATGAACTGTATATGGATGTAGTCATTGTGATGCTCATTGATTTGTTGACTGATGTTTTGAAGCCTCAAGTTCAGCATTTTGCTGTCTCCATCTTGGTTTCTAGCCGTCTCCATCTTGGTTTCTAGCCGTCTCCATCTTGGTTTCTAGCCGTCTCCATCTTGGTTTCTAGCCGTCTCCATCTTGGTTTCTAGCCGTCTCCATCTTGGTTTCTAGCCGTCTCCATCTTGGTTTCTAGCCGTCTCCATCTTGGTTTCTAGCCGTCTCCATCTTGGTTTCTAGCCGTCTCCATCTTGGTTTCTAGCCGTCTCCATCTTGGTTTCTAGCCGTCTCCATCTTGGTTTCTGGCCGTCTCCATCTTGTTTTGTTTGTTGCCTTCATAAAGGGTCTTTAATCCTTTGTGGGCTCAGGTAAATCTAATCTCAGCGATGTTTTAGTTGTAGCTACATAAAGTCGCAGCAGTTTGTTCTGCATGAATTAGATGTTTATAACATTCTTTGTTTGTCGTTTTGTTTTCAGCTTTGCTTCTTCAAACCATTTGATAGAAACCTGTTTGGGACCCCAGGGAGCCGAGGGAGGTGAGTATATGCACCAGTAACATTATTTTTGGGTGAACTATCCCTTTAAGCAGTTGCACTGTTTCCCACCTTGTTCCTGCACGCGACTTCGCTCACATGCGCAGAATGTTTTTAAAACTTAAACTTAATCTCATTTTGATTCTTCTGGATGATCCCTCCCACTTTTAACTTTCTGTGAGTTCTTTGTACGTCATTACCTCTGTAAATTACACCCTAAGTGGCTGAACGTCCACACACACACACACACACACACACACACACACACACACACACACACACACACACACACACACACACACGCTCTGGGCTTCTGTCCAAAGCCTCTGGTGGTGATGAAGAGTTTATTGTGCGCTTTGGAGGAACTGCAGGATTTCTGTGACGGATCAGCGTGAGTTCTCTTCACTCGAGATGTGAAACCAGTTTGATCCCCGTTTTATTACAGCGGCTCGTTGTCGGCCGCCGCCTGGAGGGAAGCGAAGGATCTCTGCTGCTCGCCGAGGAGGCTGCTGCCCGACCGGAGACTGAAAACACAGAGAAGCTCTGGTCGTGTTTTACCTGCTGAAGCAGAGACGACACGAACGCCAGTATAGAGTCGCCCCCTGGTGGTCAGGAGAGAGAATGCAGCTTTAACACATGAAGCATAGACTTCTATACAACCAGAGGAGTCGCCCCCTGGTGGTCAGGAGAGAGAATGCAGCTTTAACACATGAAGCATAGACTTCTATACAACCAGAGGAGTCGCCCCCTGGTGGTCAGGAGAGAGAATGCAGCTTTAACACATGAAGCATAGACTTCTATACAACCAGAGGAGTCGCCCCCTGGTGGTCAGGAGAGAGAATGCAGCGCTAACACATGAAGCATAGACTTCTATACAACCAGAGGAGTCGCCCCCTGGTGGTCAGGAGAGAGAATGCAGCTTTAACACATGAAGCATAGACTTCTATACAACCAGAGGAGTCGCCCCCTGGTGGTCAGGAGAGAGAATGCAGCTTTAACACATGAAGCATAGACTTCTATACAACCAGAGGAGTCGCCCCCTGGTGGTCAGGAGAGAGAATGCAGCGCTAACACATGAAGCATAGACTTCTATACAACCAGAGGAGTCGCCCCCTGGTGGTCAGGAGAGAGAATGCAGCTTTAACACATGAAGCATAGACTTCTATACAACCAGAGGAGTCGCCCCTGGTGGTCAGGAGAGAGAATGCAGCTTTAACACATGAAGCATAGACTTCTATACAACCAGAGGAGTCGCCCCCTGGTGGTCAGGAGAGAGAATGCAGCGCTAACACATGAAGCATAGACTTCTATACAACCAGAGGAGTCGCCCCCTGGTGGTCAGGAGAGAGAATGCAGCTTTAACACATGAAGCATAGACTTCTATACAACCAGAGGAGTCGCCCCCTGGTGGTCAGGAGAGAGAATGCAGCTTTAACACATGAAGCATAGACTTCTATACAACCAGAGGAGTCGCCCCCTGGTGGTCAGGAGAGAGAATGCAGCTTTAACACATGAAGCATAGACTTCTATACAACCAGAGACAAAGACTAAAAACCAAGATGGCGACATTTCAAGGTTCATCAATGCATCACGTTCCTCTGATGGAGAACATTAATGTTCATGAATTTTAAGCTTACGTCTTCTTCAGAACTATTTTCCACCCAGAAGATGTTTCATGAACTTCTTGGAAAACGTCTTCATTCCCAGAATGTTGTGTAGCTCGTCATGAAGGAAGTCGCTGTGCAGTAATCTGCGTGTGATTCTGCTGCCGGCTGGAGGAATGAAAGACTTCTTGTCTCTCCAGAAGTCTGTTTCTCACCCAAGACTTTTTCTGTCAACTTTTTTCTGTCATACTTTTTTTTGTCAACTTTTTTTTTGTCGACTTTTTTTGTCATACATTTTTTTGTCAACTGTTTTTTGTCGACTTTTATTTGTCATACTTTTGTTTTGACTTTTTTTTGTCATACTTTTTTTTGTCGACTTTTTTTGTCAAGTTTTTTTTTGACGACTTTTTTTTGTCAAGTTTTTTTGACGACTTTTTGTCATACTTTTTTTTGTCAAATTTTTTTTTGTCATACTTTTTTTGTCAACTTTTTTTGTCGACTTTTTTTGTCATACTTTTTTTGTCAACTTTATTTTTGACGACTTGTTTTTGTCAATTTTTTTTGACGACTTTTTTTGTCATACTTTTTTTTGTCGACTTTTTTTGTCAATTTTTTTTTTTGACGACTTTTTTTTGTCATTTTTTTGACGACTTTTTTTTGTCAAATTTTTTTTTTGTCATACTTTTTTTGTCAACTTTTTTTTTGTCGACTTTTTTTTCATACTTTTTTTTGTCAACTTTTTTTGTTATACTTTTTTTCGTCGACTTTTTTGTCAACTTTTTTTTTGACGACTTTTTTGTCAATTTTTTTTGTCAACTTTTTATGTCATCTTTTTTTTGACGACTGCTTTTTGTCAACTTTTTTTTGTCGCCTTTTTTTGTCAAATTTTTTTGACGACTTTTTGTCATACTTTTTTTTGACAACTTTTTTTGTCAACTTTATTTTTATCGACTTTTTCTGTCAACTTTTTTTGACTTTTTTTTGTCATACTTTTTTATTGTCGACTTTTTTTGTCAATTTTTTTTTTGACGACTTTTTTTGTCATATTTTTTTTTGACGACTTTTTTTTGTCGAATTTGTTTTGTCAACTTTTTTGTCATATTTTTTTTCGTCAACTTTTTTTTTGTCGACTTTTTTTTATCATACTTTTTTGTCGGCTTCTTTAGTCGTAACTTGTTTTCACACATCTTCAGTCTTCACTCAACAAGTCAACTTTTTTTCGACTTTTTTCGTCATTTTTTTGACGACTTTTTTTTTGTCATACTTTTTTTGTCAACTTTTTTTTGTCGACTTTGTTTGTTATACTTTTTTTCGTCGACTTTTTTTGTCAAATTTTTTTTTGACGACTTTTTTGTCAACTTTTTTTTTGTCGCCTTTTTTTGTCATCTTTTTTTTGTCATACTTTTTTTTGTCGACTTTTTTTGTCAACTTTATTTTTGTCGACTTTTTCTGTCAACTTTTTTTTGACTTTTTTTGTCATACTTTTTTATTGTCGACTTTTTTTGTCAATTTTTTTTTTGACGACTTTTTTTTTGTCTTCCTTTTTTTTTGTCGACTTTGTTTTGTCAACTTTTTTGTCATATTTTTTTTGGTCAACTTTTTTTTGTCATACTTTTTTTGTCAACTTTTTTTTTGTCGACTTTTTTTCATCATACTTTTTTTGTCGGCTTCTTTAGTCGTAACTTGTTTTCACACATCTTCAGTCTTCACTCAACAAGTGAAACAACCAGGAAACCAACAGCAACGTGATGTCACTTCTCTCCACCAGGTGGAGGCAAACAGCCACAAATGAACGAGTGAGGAGTCCTGAGCTGCAGGTTCTGTGAAGCCCAGATGACGTCATGGTCCATAGACCAGAGAGACTTTAGAAGAAGAGACTTGACGAGGACTCTGAAGACATACATTTTTTAAATTGTATGGATATTATAATTTTTTCTTCTTCTTCTTCTTCTTCTTCTTCTTCTTCTTCTTCTTCTTCTTCTTCTTCTTCTTCCTCCTCCTCTTCCTCAATGGTCACCTAGGCTGTCAATCATGTCTCTAGCCCCGCCCCCAGCGCGTACACACCCATATTTCCTCTGACCGGCGTTTCATTTATAGATATTAAAATGATCCTCACGCGCGCTCCCGCCTGGTCAGCCCGAGTATGCGCGTGCACGTACTCTTGTGAGCGGCGCTGCATGTGTAAAAGGTTACGGCGGGGTGAAGGCAAACATCAAACAGTGTGTGTGCGTGTGTGTGTGTGCGTGTGTGTGTGTGTGTGTGTGTGTGTGTGTGCGTGTGTGTGGTCCACCTTGTGGGCGTGCCGGCTGTCCTCGCCTCCCCGCAGAC
>NW_027176156.1:0-5000 GCF_023055335.1 Clinocottus analis | reverse complement strand
GACACACCTCCTCTGTCTGAAAGAGATGAGGAGAGTCTTAATGAGAAAATGTAAATGAAAAAAAGAGGAAAGAATAGAGCTCTGCAGGGGGTGGAGGAGGAAGAGGAGGAGGAAGAGGAGGAGATGGAGAGATGAAGAGTTCCCTGCAGCATGCGGCGGCTGCAGCTGGTTTCTGCTGCGTGTGCATGCAGGTGTTCAGTGACCTCACATCTGCATACCTGCAGGACACACGGAGCGCTGGAGAGACTCTTCATGCTGCTGGAGGACCCCAGTGTGTGTGTGTGTGTGTGTGTGTGTGTGTGTGCGTGTGTGTGTGTGTGTCCTCCCTCTGTGTCCTTGGACCTGGTCTCCTTGGTAACAATCACCTGGGGATGAGCTTCCTGTTCCTGTGACGTCATCGTACAGTAAACGCTCCTCTGGTGAAGCATAGACTGAAGCATAGACTTCTATACAACCAGAGGAGTCGTCCCCTGGTGGTCAGGAGAGAGAATGAAACATAGACTTCTATACAACCAGCTTCGTTGTCTGCGAGCTTCCCCTCCAGGCCGAGCCGTGTTGTGCCGATCTGTTGCGATCAGAAGAGGCCGAGCTTCGTCTTGTGTCTTACGAGGAGGTTTCAAAGAAGAAGAAGAAGAAGAAGAAGAAGAAGAAGAAGAAGAAGAAGAAGAAGAAGAAGAAGAAGAAGAAGAAGAAGCGTTTCAGACTTCAAGACGTGTCCTTTCACTTGTAATCTGTGATCGGAGCGAGCAGCTGATGTAATCTCTCCTGGGCTTGAATAAAAGCTCCTGGATTGTTTCATTCATGCAGCCGCACAAAAGTTTCAATCACTTGAATGAATCAGCCGAGAGGACGAGATTACAGCCGGAATTAAGAACAGAGACGCCGTCGCCATCTTGGATTACGACCAGCACCATGTTGGTTTATTTCTGGTGTCGACCTGTCAATCACTTTGTAGCCCCGCCCCTAAAGCGTCCCCTGCTTTATGGTCTGTTTGACTCCACATGACCATAATTGACTAAATTAACTTCTATACAACCGTAGTGGTCAGAAGAGAGATCGCAACTTTAACACGTGAAGCATAGACTTCTATACAACCACAGGAGTGTCAACATCTGGGCCGGTTCGGCGTGTAAACATGGCGGCTGAGCGTTCGGGGAGAAGTTAAAACGTTTTGTCAACATCTTCTCTTCATATTTTCTGATCTTTTCTTCCTCCTGAGTGTTTTTCTCTCTCGTCGTTTTGTCTCTTTGATGTTCGGCGTCTGAAATCCCGGCGGAGATTATGAACGAGGAAAAGGCAAAAAAAAGTCTAGTTTGTTTTATTCCAGCAGATTAAATAGAGCAGCGAGTCTCCAGTCACTTCCTGTCTGATGATGAGCTGACGGTGAAACATCCCATAAACCTTTGCAACCAGACGTTCACGTGTGAGAAATATGTTTATTTTACAGGCAAAAACATCCAGAAACGTGATTTAAATGATCCGACGACCCGAAAATATGACTTTACAGAATAAAGATTACAGAAAGAATACAGTAACAACATCAAATATACAGACAGAATACACAAGTATACAAAGTATTTAAAGGTATTACATGTTGCAGCAGGTGAAAGTATTTCTGCTCTCAGCTCGTTACGCAGCCTGACAGCAGCGGGAAGGAAGGACTCTGTGAGTGACAGTGTGCCGCAGGGCAGGGGGCGGGGCTTATTGGGGGTCAATGCGCTAGCTGTTCCCCTCTGTTTCCAGTCTTTATGCTAAGCTAGGCTAACACTGTGGCTACAGACGACTTCTCTTCGGACTCCAGCTCGACACCAACTCACAGAAATGATTAAACCTCTGACCGCCGGGACGCCGCGAGCCAGGATGTCCCACCGGCCAATCAGAAGCCAGTATTTGTGCCCATAGGGGGGTAATATCATTTAATATGAAAGTGTTGCACGTTCACCGCGTGTGAGAGAGAGGCATGAAACAGGCAGCCATTTTAAATTAGAATCAATACACACACATACACACACACACACACACACACACACACACACACACACACACACACACACACACACACACACACACACACACACGTACAGTAGTAGAAAAAGAGAGTTTCATAGACTTGTGGGGACCAAAGGTTGTGGCATTTATTCTATAAAGACTCTATAAAGTGTGTGTGTGTGTGTGTGTGTGTGTGTGTGTGTGTGTGTGTGTGTGTGTGTGTGTGTGTGTCGATGCGGCAGATCCGAGCTCTTGTCTTCACCTTCCTCATCACATGGTTCGCACGCAGTGTGGTTGCCTAGACAACAGGTAGTGGAGTGGATAGGGTCTCCTCAGGGATTGGTGTGTGTGTGTGTGTGTGTGTGTGTGTGTGTGTGTGTGTGTGTGTGTGTGTGTGTGTGTGTGTGTGTGTGTGTGTGTGTGTGTGTGTGTGTGTGTTATTATCGTTGTGTATTCTGTAGCCGCTCGCTCCCTCCTGCTGCAGATATCAGCTCTGAAACAGGACGACCAGCGAAGCGTGCAGCCAGGCGTCTGTGTGTGTGTGTGTGTATGTGTGTATGTGTGTGTGTGTGTGTCTGTGTGTGTGTGTGTAATGCGGTCACAGGATGTCTTCCAAGGTGACTCCTCAGAGAAGAAGACGGACCGACTTCATCAGTAATTATAAAGGATTAAAGAGGAGGAGGAGGAAGAAGAGTGAGGAGGAGGAGGAAGAGGAGTGAGGAAGAGGAGGAGGAAGACGAGTGAGGAAGAGGAGGAGGAAGAGGAGTGAGGAAGAGCAGCGCTGAACAGCTGATTTAATGGATTTAGTTTGTATTTAACATTTTCATCATGAAACACTTCCTGTTGTTCTGTCTCACTTCCTGTTGTTCTGACTCACTTCCTGTTGTTCTGACTCACTTCCTGTTGTTCTGACTCACTTCCTGTTGTTCTGACTCACTTCCTGCTGTTCTGACTCACTTCCTGTTGTTCTGACTCACTTCCTGCTGCCGCCCCTAGTGGTGAAGATGAGTATTGCAGCTGTCATACGTCGTCATGAGCGTCTTTAGGATAAATATTTATTTGATCCCTCGTGCGCTTCAGGAAGGAACTCATGAACGACTCAGAGGGATAACTTCATATTCTGTGTTTACACAACTATATTTACATAAATATATTTCCATAACTATCTATACATAAATGTATTTACATAACCATATATACACAAATATATTTACATAACTATATATACATAAATATATTTACATAACTATATTTACATAAATATATTTGTTTTTGGACGTCTGGTCCAGCAGAACGATGTAAATTGTTTACTTCTGGTGAAATAACCTTTAGCTTAAAGATCAACGATGAATAAATAATAACTTTAAACGTTCTGCAGCAGATAAAGAGAATAAATTCACTGATAAATAATTGAGCGACGACAAATGTCACCGGCTCCACTGGAGGAGTTCACTTATTAACTAGTTCACTTAATAACTAGTTCCCCTATTAACTATTTCACTCATTCACTAGTTCACTCATTAACTAGTTTACTCATTAACTAGTTTACTCATTAACTAGTTTACTCACCTTGAAGCAGCGCTCTGTCCTGCTGCACATTTACTGTTTTTTGCACATTTCATTTTTTTGCACATTTTCTGCTTTTGCACATTTTTTTACTTTTTCATTTTTTCACTTTTTTTCTGCAAATTTCTTTTTTTCCCCCAATTTCATTTTTTTCTGCAAATTTCATTTTTTTTTGCAAATTTCATTTTTTTCTGCAAATTTCTTTTTTTTTTTGCAAATTTTATGTTTTTCTTCAAATTTCATTTTTTTCTTCAAGTTTCATTTTTTCCGCAAATTTCATTTTTTTGTGCAAATTTCATTTATTTGTGCAAATTTCATTTTTTTTTGCAAATTTCATTTTTTTCTTCAAATTTCTTTTTTTCGAATTTCATGTTCATTTCTTTTTTTTCAAATTTCATTTTTTCTGCAAATTTCATTTTTTTTGCAAATTTCATTTTTTTTCTGCGAATTTCATTTTTTTTGCAAATTTCATTTTTTTTCTTCAAATTTCATTTTTTTTGCAAATTTCATTTTTTTCTGCAATTTTCATTTTTTTTTGCAAATTTCATTTTTTTTCTTCAAATTTCATTTTTTTTGCAAATTTCTTTTTTTCGAATTTCATGTTCATTTCTTTTTTTTCAAATTTCATTTTTTCTGCAAATTTCATTTTTTTTGCAAATTTCATTTTTTTTCTGCGAATTTCATTTTTTTTGCAAATTTCATTTTTTTTCTTCAAATTTCATTTTTTTCTTCAAGTTTCATTTTTTCCACAAATTTCATTTTTTTTGCAAATTTCTTTTTTTTCTGCAATTTTCATTTTTTTTTGCAAATTTCATTTTTTTTCTTCAAATTTCATTTTTTTTGCAAATTTCATTTTTTCTGCAAATTTCATTTTTTGGGGGAATTTCATTTTTTTCTGCAAATTTCATGTTTTTGCACATTTCACATAAAGTCTCCTCATCTCAAGTCATGTCCAAAGTGTCTAAATGCACAATGACGTGTGTGTGTGTGTGTGTGTGTGTGTGTGTGTGCGCGTGTGTGCGCGTGCGTGCGTGCGCGTTCGTGCGTGTGTGTGTGTGTGCGTGTGTGTGTGTGTGTGTGTGTGCGTGCGTGCGTGTGTGTGTGTGTAGATGTGCGCGCCCAGCTGGTGGAGCAGCAGCGGTGTCTGGAGCAGCAGACGGAGATGCGCGTGCAGCTGCTTCAGGACCTGCAGGACTTCTTCAGGAAGAAATCTGAGATCGAAACGGAATATTCCAGAAACCTGGAGAAGCTGGCGGAGAGATTCATGGCCAAGACGCGCAGCACCAAAGACCACCAGCAGTACAAGTAGGAACACACACACACACACACACACACACACACACACACACACACACACACACACACCGTGTGGTGACCCAGACGAGATCTTAACGGTTTCTTCCCTCCAGAAAGGACCAGAACCTTCTCTCTCCGGTCAACTGCTG
>NW_027176155.1:0-13127 GCF_023055335.1 Clinocottus analis | reverse complement strand
GAGTCTGAGTGACTTCAGCTCCCCCCAGTGGCACAAAACGTTGTTGCACAGACTGAACTTCTATCTTCCTGGTGAGCAGAACATGATGCTGCTTTTGTAACGCAAGATGCGCGCGGTAACGGACAGTGAGAGAGAGAGGCAAGTCACCGCGTGCACGAGCTTACCTGGTAGAAGAACACGTCCTTCCTGTCGGTCCCCTCTGTTGCAAAGTCCTCAACAATCCCCTCTGGACTGATGCCATGCTCCGCACACAGCTGCTTCCAAAACTCAAAACCAACTATAGAGACACACACACACACACACACACACACACACACACACACACACACACACACACACACACACACACACACACACACACACACACACACACACAGAAGCAGGTGAGGTCGCGTTAGGTTTCTCGTAACCTGCAGTGTAGCCTGACTGGCAACACACAGGTGACGTCACTTAACGTGTTTTTGTCTCGCTATGTGGAGATACCAGTCCGCTCGGTCACGCATCCGCTGTTTACGTTAGCTCTGTGTTTATTTGAGCTAGACTAGATACGAGCACTTCGCTAGCTAACGCCTTTAACGTAACGTGACGGATCATCCTCCTCGCTAGCTAACTGAGACGTGTTAAAGGTTCACGTACTTTGATTCCCACATTGTCCGAGCTGCAGCGTGATGATTTCTCGCGGCATGTTGCTCCTTGTTTAGCTAGCCTAGTCACCTGCTCGCTAGCTAAATAATACAAGGTAAAAAAAAAACACTACTGCTCTAACTGCTCCGCCACCAGCCCGCTGCTTCCCGCTTGGTGCTGATGTGACGCTCCGAGTCTTCTTCTTCTGCTGTTTCTTGGCGGGTAGTTTCGCGGTGATAAAGTGACTACCGCCACCTGCTGTATGAGCATGTCTCGGAGTTTGTCGAGTCTTAAAGCAGACTTTTCAACACATTAAAAAACATAGTACAGGCAGGAAATTCAAGCAAGATGTACAAATTCCTTGCTTTTACAAGCCAACTTCAGATAAATGCCATGGAGGAAGTGCCCATTATCTTGTTTGAATGTGTGCCCTATGAACGTTTTACTTTGAAAGTCTTTGCCGGAAGTATTGATGTTTTCAATGATATGATATATACAAATATATATATATATATATATATATATATATATATATATATATATATATATATATAGAGAGAGAGAGAGAGAGAGAGAGAGAGAGAGAGAGAGAGAGAGAGAGAGAGAGAGAGAGAGAGAGAGAGAGAGTCATAACTATAGATATGTCATTCATAGTTAAGTGTTGTTCTGCCCCCTCGTGGTCATAAAGCGCACACAGTGTGACTACTATATGTAGACAGATTATTCATACATTCAACGCTTTTAATAAATCATAAACTGCAGTACCATGCTTGGTATACACATTGTATGGTGCCAAATCTAAAAGCAGACACGGTAGCGTGCAACCTTTTTCGATTTACTATCCAAAATATGTCAAATCAATATTTTAATTAACACAATAGCGCACTTTTACATTGAAGATCATTTTGTAACCATATCTCTAAATATATGGGTCACAGATTGACGGACGTTTCTCTGACTGATTTATAATACGTAGAATGTAAACGTATTGCACAAAAAAACTGCTTTATATTTAATTGAACAACAGAGAATCTGAACCAAATACACATGTTCAGCCATGGAAAGTATGAAGGACAAATTGGAATAACAATAAAATGGATCAATTACTATTTTTACCTAAAATAAGCTGTAATGATGACTTGCTGAAAACGTTTGTCAAAGTAGGCTCCTGCTTTAAAGTAAACAAAAACAACCGATTCCCATTCCACCTGAACGCAGCATGACGCGGGGCGTGGAGGGACTCTGATTGGCCCGCTGAGGACTCAGAAAAACAGGTTACGCCATATTGTCAACTGCCGAAGGGACCGCTCCATTTCTTCAAAAATGCCCAAATAGTACGTGTCATCTTACTGTAAGACATTTCATCGCTGTCTTTTGATAATGCAAAACTTGTAATGAGACGTTCTGACTGAAACGATGTCAGGAGGACACAGCTAGCCTCGCTAGCTAGCTAAGCTAGTATCAGTTAGCCGATGCTGTTGTGAGCGGCGCTGTGGTTCACCTCATGTCGTTAACTGCTTCTACTAACCGCTGATGGCTTTATTTCACAGGTGGACTCTATCGACTGTCGACGCAAAGATGGCGCACATTGGCGCAATGCAAGACGCAGCCGCGGAGGACCGCTCTGTCCCGCAAGGGTCCGATGTCTGCCTGCGAAGTCGACCGAGCGCCAGCGAAAGAGACGGCCAGGTGCGGGCTGTCAAGGCGGCTCTCCAGTCCAGCTTGGGGCCCTACGAGCCCGTCCTGACCTACCTACAGTCCGTGCTGGTGTGGGAGAGACCTCTACAGTGTGTGCTTCTCTACACGGTGGTCAACGTGGTGTTCTGGTGAGTTTCACCTGACACTTTGTACATGTTGAGGTTGCACTCGTTGTGTTTCCCCCCGTGTTTAGTCAATATTATTTAAATGCAGGTTGCTGTGTTTGGTCCTGTGGCGCGAGCAGCTGGTGCTTTGCGCAACGCGACCGCTTCACCTGTCAGTTGAAGACCAGGCAGATGGCCGACTAGCGGCACTATTTATAGACACCAGACACATTTCATCCGTAACGTTGGTCTGATCTTGACAACATGGGGTCGCTGCTGTGAGCGTGCGAGGCTCCACATTTACATGTCAGGGTACCACGTGTGATCAGCCCTAAAACCAGAATTTAACTCTGACAACAAACTTACCAGACAAGACAAGGTGAGGTCAAGGTTTGGCTAAATTAGGTGACGTTGTTATTGTTGCATATTGAGAATCACTGACTTGGAAAATAAGAGAGAAGAAGCTGGTTAGCCAGCCTGCTTCTCAAGCATTCAACCTTCATTTATTATGTTAAGATATGTGCTTATGATCTAATACTTATTTTATATAATATACACATCACATATACACATTATTTTCTCCCAAATACCTTTGTGCGTTATAGGCATGTCTGTTCTTTACCTTTTTATTTATCCAGTTTTGTTCTCCTTTGTCCCTGTTATGTCGGTGCATATCGAGAGAATGGAGGAAAACAGGGTCACATTTCTAGTTTGTGCAGACAGACTTGGCCAATAAAGGTGACTCTGATTCTGAAAGCCGATAGCAAGTCACATGGAGACAGGGAGGCATTTCTCACTGAGATTGTCTTGTTTTTCCTTTTTAAAGTTGTAAACAAAATGGACATAACGCACAAAATAAATACACAATGAAATGCATCTCCAAAAAGTGCTGTTTAAGAGAGTTAAAGTCAAAGGGTATTTTTCCATTGTTTTGCATCAATTTGTAGTACAACAACATATAGTTGTGTTTGTATAGGGCTAGTTTTACTAAGACATTTGCCGTTTATCTTTTTAACTAACTGTACTAATTGCCCTGCTGCCCCTAATACCAACACACCTCACTGTGCCAACTAACTCTTTGTTTTGTTAATCCTGCTGATTGGCAGAATCCTGTATTATTGTTGTGGTCAACATATTTCGAGGTCTTGTGATCTGAAAGTGGAGCAACTCATCGAGGCTGTCGTTGTTGAGGTGAAAGTGGACCACACTCCTTCAAAGATAGAACCACAATAAACAGTAGCTGCGATATCTAGATGCAGCTAGTGGCTTCTCCGTTGTAGGTGTAAGGGGGGTTTAACAGTCAATACTTTCTTTACTGGTTCTGCTTTAATGTTATTTATATCTTCCCCGTTTCTTATTTCTGATTAAAGGAAACAGGAGGTCACAACTCGCAGGTGTTGTGGTTTCATGATTTCTAACAAGCTGCATACTAACGGCATATACTCTGCATTTTTTCACTTTCTTTAATCTTCAATTTCTTAAATTTAAAACACTCTGCTGTTTCATTGTATATTGAGTATTTTTCATACCTAATATTTTTGTGTCTTCTTTGTAACCTTGTTTGCTGCTGCCACAAACAAATTTCCTCTTGGGCATGAATAAAGTATACAACTATCTATTGATATCGCTACTACTGTCTGTCTTGTACAGTCAGTCATGTGTTTGCTCTGGTTTTGATGCCCTGCAGGTTCTTCGCCCTGACCTCACTGAACCTGCTGTTCCTGCTGGCTTCTGGTCTGGCTGTGGTTGTCTTTGTTGATACCTGGAGAAATAAGATCTGGCCAGAGATTGGAGGTGATTTAAGTTGTTTTTATATCTTTCTGTAGCCGACTCTTGCATGTTCTGCACTTGTACTTTCCTTCCCTTTTGCATTAAATGTACCATATGTTATTCCCCAAGTTGCTGTCATCGCAACCGTTGTGACATGTCAGAATAGATGTGTAATCAGTCCTGCCCTCTGGACTTTGCGAAGGATTTTTGTTTCACCGGGAACATTTTGAACTTGTGTTACACACCACGTGTATAAGAGATCAAAGAGTTTCGAAAAGTCAAAGAAGTATATGCAACACAATTTTGAAAACTGTTTATAAGTTGCACATCGGTACTTAAAGTTATGAATGTTCTCTCTCTCCACAGTCAGAAACCTGGATGAATCGGATAATGAAAGGTTTGTTACTGTAACCAACCGCCTTAAAAGATAAGGGCAACAATAATACTTATATAATAAGTAGAATGCAGATAAAGGTATTATTCTTTTTCCCTTCTTTCTTTTTTTTCTTTTCTAGCTGGGGTCTGGTGCAGCCTGGCATCCTCAGTGTGCCTGAACTGTGCCACCACATCGCTGAGGCCTGGGTCAGTGGAGCAGTGTTCGCATCCAGTGTGATGCAATACAAGAAACATAACCCTGGCAAGGTGAAGACCACACACAATACAATTACTGTTTTTGTGATCATGATAATAATGAATGAATGAGTGAACGTCAACATGCTATCCAGCCCTATTCTGATTGTAAGCATCAGATATGACTTGGACCGTAGTTGACATGCCTTCTAGGTGCTGACTTGACTCCTTGTGTGTCGTTGCTCCGTCAGTTCTGCTTCCTGACCTGTGGAGTGTTCACCTGCTTGGCTGTGGTTGGAAGCTACATTCCTGGATTGGCGCTCTCCTACTCCGCTAGTGAGTCCCAGCAGTTTATTCAGTTCTAACTACCGATCCCGGCTCCTTCACAGGGCCACGTTGGCAGGGGGGACTCTGCGTGACTTGTCCTTGTTAAAAATACATGGGTGGCGAAACCAGATCGGTGGTGCCCCAGTACCAGAGCCTCGCCTCTGTGGTGATTAAAGCCGGGATGAGGCACACAGGGAAGGAGTGAGGGAGGGAATGGAGCCAGGCAGAAAGCTAAGGAGGTCACACTGCGATCGGGTTAATCGCTGAACCTCTAATGTAGTGTAGACTGGTGAACCCGGGAGGCAAGAGCTGCTAAAGCCTTCTACTGACGTCTGAAACTACCCACAGCTGCTCCCTTTACGCCACCATGTCTGCATCTCTACTGAAGCTCACACAGGCTTGTGTCTTAATTGATGACAGTAAACTAGGAACTGAATCTGTACCGAACATTAATAAACACAGCTTTTGTCGTTCCATTTTTGTAAGGCAAGCCACGTTTATTTGTATAGCACATTTCACCAACACGGCGATTCAAAGTGCTTTACATAAAACCGTTAAAAGCATGAAAAGATAATGCAGAAGAAAACCATATCAAAAAACAATGAAGAACATTCATTTTAAAACATTAAATAACAGTCAAAAATACAAGAAAAGTTGCAGTGCAGTTTAAGAAATAAAATACATTAATGAGATGCAGAAGTTAATATCCTTGAATCTGCTTCAATTACTGGGAACGGCAAACAGAAAAGTCTTCAATCTGGATGTAAAGGAGCTGAGGGTCTCAGCAGACCTGCAGCCACTGTACTAAACAACCCCAGCAGAGGTCCCACCTGTTTTCCAATGACGTGTATTCTTCTGCTCTCCTCCAGTGTGGGCGACGGTCCTGGCTCCTCTGGGGTTCTATCACAGGGTTTTCCAGCATGTGTGCTTGAAGCTGGATCCGGTCCTGCAGCGACTGGACTTTAGCAATTGTGGCTACATGATGTCAAAGCCTATTGATAATCAGTGTAAGTATTTCATCCCTTTTTTTCTTTTTTTTTTCTTCCCTTTTTATATTCCCAACATTCTGTGTGCTGATGTGACACTGCAAATGAAATAGAAATGAACTCAAAGCCTCGAAGAAATGTCTTGTGCAGATTACTTTCACAGCGTGTTATTCTACTGAGCATCAATGTTTGATCGAAGAACAGTTCAACCTTTACAGCGTTTATATATATATATATATATATATATATATATATATATATATATATATATATATATATATATATATATATATATATATATATATATATATATATATATATATATATATATATATATATGTGATGTCTTCAGGCTGCTCATTTGTAGCCAGCAACCCATCTATTTCAACTGAACTGACAAATTGTTATTGCTTAAGTGCCGCCTGGTGGCACTTGTGAAACCAATTACACGGCACAGTTTGTGACTGTAAATGTAGAAATGTTGTCTATATGACTCATCTCTCTCTCTGCAGTCCTGCGGAGGCCTCTCCGTGGTTTAGCCTCGGGGGAAGACGGTGATAGTGAGGAGGAGGAGTTGGCTGCTTTCTGCCCAACAGTAAGTCGGTTCAACTCCCAAAGTCTCTTGATATTTGAATTATCCGTATTATTGCTTCAGGCATATATATATATATATATATATATATATAAATATATATATATATATATATATATATATATATATATATATATATATATATATATATATATATATATATATATATATGCCTATGTACCTACAGCAACTTGTAAAATATATAACCTTTTTTAACCTTCTGTCTCTCCTAGTTTGATGATGCCATCGTTGCTAAAGAACTCGCGATGACTGACTCTGAGCACTCGGATGCTGAGGTGTACACCGACAATGGAACATTCAACCTGTCGCGTGGCCAGACCCCGCTGACCGAGGGCTCTGAGGGTGAGTATGCAGGGATTCCAGATTTCCTCCTCCTTTATTTTCTTGTTTGTTCATTTCCCTCACTGTGTCCCTGTCTTTTTGGTCAGATTTTGACAGACACAGTGACGCTGAGGAATCATTTGCTCGAGATCTTCAGGGCTTCCCCTCCATAAACCCCGATGCCACTCTGATGGACGACGACGACGACGACACGAGCATCGGTCTCCCGAGCCTGGGTCTGTCTGGGCTAGCGAGTCACCGGGCCTCGGTGCTGGACGTGGATTATCATCTGGACTCGGATCAGGAGGATCTGGATACAGAACTTTCTCTCAGCGGCCTGCCACCTGCCTCTGATTTCGCCGGAGACTTGGCCGGAGTCATCGCCAGCAACATGATCCAGGCGGCGCTGGCCGGGGCGCTGCAACCTCGGCCTCCTGCGAGCCAGCGCAGAGAAGGCCCCCCGAGGGCCGGAGCCCACCGAGGCTACCGCAAGCAGTCCAGCTCCGAGCTGGACACAGACTTCGACGTAGAGGACTTTGAAATGCTGGATCAGTCTGAACTGAACCAGATGGATCCCCTTGGGGGAGGAGGGAGTACTAGAAGGGGGGAGAGCCATGGGCCTAACTTCTTGTCTAGCCTGCTCGGTAAACCACAGTAGTGTGCGTGTGCGTGTGCGTGTGCGTGTGCGTGTGTGTGTGTGTACATGCATGAGGGCAACTTCACGGGCAGTGTTCATGTGATGAGCTGTGATTGTGTGAGAGGACTTGAGGTTCCAGCGGCTCGGCTTCTAATTGGCATCAGATCATCACTGTGAAGAATTTATTTAGTTCTACCTTTTCATGCTGTTTCCTCCCTTACTTTTAAACCCTGATTATCCAGACTTTTACTTTGTAGGCTGAGCAATAGGAAATGCAACAACAAACATGACTCACAATCAGACATTATTATTAACCAGCATCATTGAGCCGTGTTGCAGTCTTGTAATTATGTAGACCCTTAAGTTACGAGGGTACTTGTGAATTACTTAAAACTACAGAACAGTGCCCATAAAATCTTTTTTACTATACAGGGCTTTTTAACATGGGACCAAATATGACATTCCTGTTGGTTGAGCTGAGCCACGTTACTTTGATAACAACGCTATGGAACAGCGTGACTAAAGTTTCTTTAGCCACTGGACTAGTTGATGTAGCTGAGTGCACCCCTCATTTGTTTGTCAAATTAGTTTCAAAGAACCAATCTGAGAGATTCATTTTGTTCCAGGTTTACAGATTTTAATTATCCTTATTTATCAGCAGTTGTGAATTTGGACAGTGATTCTCTTCCATAACTTATAATATTTGCATACAAATTTTAGTTCTCTGTACGATTTTCTTTACTTTTTTCTTTTTCTGCTGTCGAACATACAGGGATTTTTTTTTTTTAAAGAAAGTCCCATCATAGTCTTACGTGGTCGGACCTGGAGGAACACTTTGTCGTTCATTGTGTTCATGAACCAGGAGAAGGTCTGTTTTATTTTTTTCTACGTATGTTCAGAAGATTTTTAATTTTCCTGCCTTTTAATACAGCTCAATAGCATATGATGTCATGTTTAATACCTTGAATGAGCCCTCAGCTTTGTGTGTTTTTTTTCTAAAGTAATATTTAATCAAGTTTCTTTTTCTTTTAAGTTTTTAGTCCATGTAGTTGACAGTCATGCTGAACTTTTTAAGAGAAAAATCTGATGTTCTTCAATGCATAGATCTTTTACTATTTAATGGAGGACATTGTTTACATCAAAATTGGGTATAGAAAGTTATCCTTATATCCTTATTTTAAAGTGTTAGTACGTAAAGGTTTCATGTGGCTTTCATGTTCTGGTCAGCCTGATTTCCGTTCGGTGGACAAACCATGTCAGTATGACAATGCTTTACTGTGGAAATAGCACTTCCAACTTTAAGCCACAGCCAAGATTTATTAAGATAAGAAGAGACTTTTTAATAAGTGCTTTGCTCACTTTAATCGTGATATTTTGAGAGGACAATTACAGAAGCAAATATTTAACACAATAAAAACAAACTGCTGGACACATTCGGGATGTGAAGTAGATATAATTGTGCACTTTTTAGGACTTTGCTGGGATATTTAGGCTGACAAAAGGTCCTCAGTTCACCAGAATGTTGCTCATTGCTGCTCCAAGAAGAGTCCGTTCCTCAGTACGAGTGATCTGTAGTCGGTTTGTTATTGTAATGTACATCGTAGTGTCTCTTCTTCTCTGTAACTGGTTTTGATATGTTTTGATGTGCAAATCTTATTGAATAAAATGTTTGCAATTAAATCTGTCTTGGGTGTTATTTCAAGTGACAGGAGTCAGATGAAGCTCTCGAGACAGTTCCTAAAGCAGAGAGAACGGTATATTAAGTTAAAGGATATAAGGTTTAAAAAAATAGTATATGTAAAATAAAAAGATAAACATGTAAAACATAACATGTCATAACTTAAACGTTTTTGTAATTAATCAAACGAGGTACAAAGTACTGAATCTTAGGTCAGTGAACAGACTTCCGTGGGTTGATATTATTCTTGCATTAGGCGTCGCTTTAAATAATTAAGACTTTGAAATTTCTTTTTGAAAAGCAAATTCCAGACTGCTGGAAGCACCGTGCTGCTCACAGGTTTGTTTTATCAGCACAGGTCCACCTGAAACACCCGTGTGCAGTCCTGAATGAAAAGCACCATATGAAGGAAAGATGAAAAAAAACATGTGATGTGAGATATCATTTTAATATAAAATACATAAATAAAGCATCTGCAGGTGGCATCAGGAGTATGTGCACATATTCATAAATACACATACTATATGTGTCGGACTCAAACCATCAGGCATACAATTCACCCCACTAAATAAAGTATAAAGAAAAAGGATGGCCGCTGCAGCCATTTGAGAATACAGTACATGGACAGATCTCGCTCGGACCAATGCCTGACACCACAAAGGTCACATGATACCAAGAAGCACTGCAGCAGTTCTGTACTTAGAAGCTGTTCCTGGAGAAACTGATCCAGAAGCAGTTAAACCGACCAGCACTTTCATTTAGATACATCTCTCATACGGTGCATAGGAACTCCCATTAAAATCTGTTGACAAAAACTAAATGTAGTTTTGTTCCAAAACGAGAAACATATTGGAAAAAAACTCTTTATTGAAATCAATCTCTGACTAAAATATCTTCTCCCGTTAATATGTAAATATGATTCCTTTACTTTTTCAAAAAGCGATTACATTTTGGAAGCTGTTCAGATGTTTTTGTTCTCTCCTTTTGTGAAGATAAAAAAAAAGAAAAAAAAAGAGAAACCTTTTGACTACTGAGTGCGTTATGTGTCCATAAAGCTCCGTCTCAGCCTATAACTTGGACCTGGACCTCTGCTCAAGACTTATTTGGCCAGATAAATGGAACTGGAAATTTTTCTGGGTTGAAACGCACAAAAAGGTTTCTGCAGACGAGGAGAGAACAGTGACCAGTCAGACTGTGGGGGAGGGGCCCGTTCCTATTTCACTGAAGGCGCACTGGGTAAAGACACAAACATACCATGTGCTGTATAGTCCGCACAACAGGGAAATATACGCATAAACAAACATTCTTCAGAAAAAAAATAATATAGTGCCGTTTTCTGATTAGTCCCTAAATGCTGGAAAAAAAATACAAACTTTAAAATCAACTTTTATCTGCCTGAAAGCGGCAGTGCAAGATGGAGCCAAGCGTGGAGGAGGGACTCCCGCAGCACTTAACGGGTAAATTTGGTATTTTCTTTTCAACCTGCACCCTATTTTCTCATGTTTTGAGTCCAAGTGATTTTTTTTAATTGATCCAGAATTACTAGTAGCCGATCAGGCAAGAGTTTAGAACAAGACTTCTCCTTTGAATCTGACTCTTTCCAAAATGTCTGAAACTTAAAATGACACTGCGTCCTGGAGACGAACAATGGCGACAAACAATGCCGTCGACTGCACTTTCTCCTCAACACTCAGAATCTGTTGTCACGATTAGTCAGCCAGGGAAACTATATAAATACCAAAGTTACCGTTTAACCCTCCTCCAGGAAAACTATTGGCCGTGATGCACGAGCCCCGTGGAAGCAGCAGAGCGGATTGATATGTTCGGGCATTCAACTCCCTTGAGTTTATATAAAGCCTCTGTACACCGTAGACATATTCTTCTTTCATTTAACAACGATATTCAGACTTGCTGCTAAAAAAGAATTGTAGAAAAAGTGATATTTTGTCATTTGTTCTAAAGACAGGAAACAGCCAACAGCTTCTTAACCAGAACAATGTCCACTGATTGGGATGTTGTGCTAAACTTGAATTATTTTCTGTAACTCCGATTGTAACCTGTTGGTTCAGAGGCTGGAAGACAGCAGCGCTGAGCGGGAAGGGGAGGGAGGAGGAGAATCTGAGCTCAGGCAAAGCTGCGTTAGGCATAGACATCATCATGCTCACCATCCTACTGGCAGAAAATGACATGGCAGCGTTACATTTGATACACGTATGAGCGGTTCTGTGCATGTGTTCGTCTATGAAAGGGTGGTTTTGAAAGCCCCCCAGGCGTGGAAGCAGCGGCTGAAGCAGTGGGGCTCGTTCCCCTTCCGCACCAGTCGCAGCTTCCTCGGGTGTTCAGTGTCCTTAGAGCGCATGTGCTGGATGTAAACCTAGAGAGGAAAAGGATCCATTAGTAAGACGTGGATATGGACACATAACATAAATACATCAAGAAATGTTTGAACACAAATATACACACAAACGCAATAAATGTACGTGCACAAACTGTCACTGACCTGGCAGGCTTTGAGACTCAGTTTGATCTCCACCTGGCTGGTCTGAGTGCCGACCCACATGTAAACCTGACGGAACACAAATAAGTCAGGAGAAATTAAGATAAAACACAATGATCCAGTAACACATTAAATGATGACATCATAGTGATTTCACTGTGGACGTTCAGATGAATCTATGATAAAGTATTACCTCTTTGCCGTTGTCCAGCAACATGATGTCATCATCGGCCAGGTCGTCCTGACAAAAGTCTGAGCACTTCTCCGACACAGAGAAGTAGCCCTTCTCATTTGAACACCTGAGGGAGGAGAAGAGGAGATAGAAGTGCATAGTGGGGACAGTGAGAGAGGGGAGATGGATACAGAAAGATGAGGTAAGAAGTTAGTATTAGTATTGCATAATCATTTTTCATTACTACATATTACTTACAGATAACGTTGACCCACCTGAAGAGCCGAGCATGTTTCATATAATCTGCATCTTCATCGTACTGCTTCTGAGAGCCAATCCCCACCCAGAAGAAGTTCTCTGGCTCCTCCCCCTCATTAATTACCTAGAAGACACACTTATTGAAGTTTGACGAAATATGCTTTCAGGCAGAATCCATTGAGAGAAATTTAAAAAAAATACAGAAAGCTAAAGTATTCCACTCGACTCGGGATGAGCGTATAGTTTTTCACCTCACGTCAGAGAGAGGGAAGAGGTCAGTGCATTTTAACCGCGCAAATACTTCACATTTATTTTAAAACCATTTAAATAGTTTAAACTATTAACAACAACAAACACAATGGGATAAAAGCAGTGAAACGGCTTGTTGATATTAAAGTGTAGAACGCAGCGTCTTTGTATGCGGAAACGTAAGAGAACAGAGGGAGCAGTCAAGTCAAGAGTGAGAAACTTTGTATAGATCAACATCAGTTTAAATATACTTTTGAAGTGGGAGTGACGTGGTAGTTTGGTATTTATACTGGTATTTGTTGAGCATTTCAAAACATACACACACACACACACACACACCTGCTTGCTGTACGTTTCATCAAACATGCAGTTCATGATGTCCTCGGCCAGTTTGGCTTCGTCGGGGTCAGCAGCTCTGCCCACCCAGGTGTAGACGATGCCCTGGTTGTCTGTGCTCTCAAACGGTACCTGCAGAAAACACAAACTGCTCATCAGCGATGACACATGGCACACTTGGTATAGTTGGTATTCATGCAAGTACAAAAGTAGGAAGGCGACACAGGAGACATCTCTGGTGGAACTCAATACAAATTATTGGAAGATAATTAAAAATCACAACCTTG
>NW_027176154.1:1147742-1187727 GCF_023055335.1 Clinocottus analis | reverse complement strand
AGTCATGTTCTCTCTAGGTTAGGGTTCACTAGTACACTGAAGTCATGTTCTCTCTGGGTTAGGGTTCACTAGTACATGAAGTCATGTTCTCTCTGGGTTAGGGTTCACTAGTACATGAAGTCATGTTCTCTCTGGGTTAGGGTTCACTAGTACATGAAGTCATGTTCTCTCTGGGTTAGGGTTCACTAGTACATGAAGTCATGTTCTCTCTGGGTTAGGGTTCACTAGTACATGAAGTCATGTTCTCTCTGGGTTAGGGTTCACTAGTACATGAAGTCATGTTCTCTATAGGTTAGGGTTCACTAGTACATGAAGTCATGTTCTCTATGGTTAGGGTTCACTAGTACATGAAGTCATGTTCTCTCTGGGTTAGGGTTCACTAGTACATGAAGTCATGTTCTCTCTGGGTTAGGGTTCACTAGTACATGAAGTCATGTTCTCTCTGGGTTAGGGTTCACTAGTACATGAAGTCATGTTCTCTCTGGGTTAGGGTTCACTAGTACATGAAGTCATGTTCTCTCTAGGGTTAGGGTTCACTAGTACATGAAGTCATGTTCTCTATAGGTTAGGGTTCACTAGTACATGAAGTCATGTTCTCTATAGGTTAGGGTTCACTAGTACATGAAGTCATGTTCTCTCTGGGTTAGGGTTCACTAGTACATGAAGTCATGTTCTCTCTGGGTTAGGGTTCACTAGTACATGAAGTCATGTTCTCTATAGGTTAGGGTTCACTAGTACATGAAGTCATGTTCTCTCTAGGTTAGGGTTCACTAGTACATGAAGTCATGTTCTCTCTGGGTTAGGGTTCACTAGTACATGAAGTCATGTTCTCTCTGGGTTAGGGTTCACTAGTACATGAAGTCATGTTCTCTATAGGTTAGGGTTCACTAGTACATGAAGTCATGTTCTCTCTGGGTTAGGGTTCACTAGTACATGAAGTCATGTTCTCTCTGGGTTAGGGTTCACTAGTACATGAAGTCATGTTCTCTCTGGGTTAGGGTTCACTAGTACATGAAGTCATGTTCTCTCTGGGTTAGGGTTCACTAGTACATGAAGTCATGTTCTCTCTGGGTTAGGGTTCACTAGTACATGAAGTCATGTTCTCTCTAGGTTAGGGTTCACTAGTACATGAAGTCATGTTCTCTATAGGTTAGGGTTCACTAGTACATGAAGTCATGTTCTCTATAGGTTAGGGTTCACTAGTACATGAAGTCATGTTCTCTCTGGGTTAGGGTTCACTAGTACATGAAGTCATGTTCTCTCTGGGTTAGGGTTCACTAGTACATGAAGTCATGTTCTCTCTGGGTTAGGGTTCACTAGTACATGAAGTCATGTTCTCTCTAGGTTAGGGTTCACTAGTACATGAAGTCATGTTCTCTCTGGGTTAGGGTTCACTAGTACATGAAGTCATGTTCTCTCTGGGTTAGGGTTCACTAGTACATGAAGTCATGTTCTCTATAGGTTAGGGTTCACTAGTACATGAAGTCATGTTCTCTATAGGTTAGGGTTCACTAGTACATGAAGTCATGTTCTCTCTGGGTTAGGGTTCACTAGTACATGAAGTCATGTTCTCTCTGGGTTAGGGTTCACTAGTACATGAAGTCATGTTCTCTCTGGGTTAGGGTTCACTAGTACATGAAGTCATGTTCTCTCTGGGTTAGGGTTCACTAGTACATGAAGTCATGTTCTCTCTGGGTTAGGGTTCACTAGTACATGAAGTCATGTTCTCTATAGGTTAGGGTTCACTAGTACATGAAGTCATGTTCTCTATAGGTTAGGGTTCACTAGTACATGAAGTCATGTTCTCTATAGGTTAGGGTTCACTAGTACATGAAGTCATGTTCTCTCTGGGTTAGGGTTCACTAGTACATGAAGTCATGTTCTCTCTAGGTTAGGGTTCACTAGTACATGAAGTCATGTTCTCTCTGGGTTAGGGTTCACTAGTACATGAAGTCATGTTCTCTCTGGGTTAGGGTTCACTAGTACATGAAGTCATGTTCTTTATAGGTTAGGGTTCACTAGTACATGAAGTCATGTTCTCTATAGGTTAGGGTTCACTAGTACATGAAGTCATGTTCTCTCTGGGTTAGGGTTCACTAGTACACGAAGTCATGTTCTCTCTGGGTTAGGGTTCACTAGTACATGAAGTCATGTTCTCTCTGGGTTAGGGTTCACTAGTACATGAAGTCATGTTCTCTCTGGGTTAGGGTTCACTAGTACATGAAGTCATGTTCTCTCTGGGTTAGGGTTCACTAGTACATGAAGTCATGTTCTCTATAGGTTAGGGTTCACTAGTACATGAAGTCATGTTCTCTATAGGTTAGGGTTCACTAGTACATGAAGTCATGTTCTCTATAGGTTAGGGTTCACTAGTACATGAAGTCATGTTCTCTCTGGGTTAGGGTTCACTAGTACATGAAGTCATGTTCTCTCTGGGTTAGGGTTCACTAGTACACGAAGTCATGTTCTCTCTGGGTTAGGGTTCACTAGTACATGAAGTCATGTTCTCTCTGGGTTAGGGTTCACTAGTACATGAAGTCATGTTCTCTATAGGTTAGGGTTCACTAGTACATGAAGTCATGTTCTCTCTGGGTTAGGGTTCACTAGTACATGAAGACATGTTCTCTATAGGTTAGGGTTCACTAGTACATGAAGTCATGTTCTCTCTGGGTTAGGGTTCACTAGTACATGAAGTCATGTTCTCTCTGGGTTAGGGTTCACTAGTACATGAAGTCATGTTCTCTCTGGGTTAGGGTTCACTAGTACATGAAGTCATGTTCTCTATAGGTTAGGGTTCACTAGTACATGAAGTCATGTTCTCTCTGGGTTAGGGTTCACTAGTACATGAAGTCATGTTCTCTCTGGGTTAGGGTTCACTAGTACATGAAGACATGTTCTCTATAGGTTAGGGTTCACTAGTACATGAAGTCATGTTCTCTCTGGGTTAGGGTTCACTAGTACATGAAGTCATGTTCTCTATAGGTTAGGGTTCACTAGTACATGAAGTCATGTTCTCTATAGGTTAGGGTTCACTAGTACATGAAGTCATGTTCTCTATAGGTTAGGGTTCACTAGTACATGAAGTCATGTTCTCTCTGGGTTAGGGTTCACTAGTACATGAAGTCATGTTCTCTCTGGGTTAGGGTTCACTAGTACATGAAGTCATGTTCTCTCTGGGTTAGGGTTCACTAGTACATGAAGTCATGTTCTCTATAGGTTAGGGTTCACTAGTACATGAAGTCATGTTCTCTCTGGGTTAGGGTTCACTAGTACATGAAGTCATGTTCTCTCTGGGTTAGGGTTCACTAGTACATGAAGTCATGTTCTCTATAGGTTAGGGTTCACTAGTACATGAAGTCATGTTCTCTATAGGTTAGGGTTCACTAGTACATGAAGTCATGTTCTCTCTGGGTTAGGGTTCACTAGTACACGAAGTCATGTTCTCTATAGGTTAGGGTTCACTAGTACATGAAGTCATGTTCTCTATAGGTTAGGGTTCACTAGTACATGAAGTCATGTTCTCTATAGGTTAGGGTTCACTAGTACACGAAGTCATGTTCTCTCTGGGTTAGGGTTCACTAGTACATGAAGTCATGTTCTCTCTGGGTTAGGGTTCACTAGTACATGAAGTCATGTTCTCTCTGGGTTAGGGTTCACTAGTACATGAAGTCATGTTCTCTATAGGTTAGGGTTCACTAGTACATGAAGTCATGTTCTCTCTGGGTTAGGGTTCACTAGTACATGAAGTCATGTTCTCTCTGGGTTAGGGTTCACTAGTACATGAAGTCATGTTCTCTCTGGGTTAGGGTTCACTAGTACATGAAGTCATGTCCTCTTCTTGTCAGTGTGGGGCAGGAGGTGCAGAGATTGAGCGTCATCAGTAACTTGCCGAGCCTCGTTCGTCAGAATCCAGCCGAGACTTTCCGTCGGGTCATACCAAAGGTTCGGGTACGTACACAGTCAGTCAGACGTGGTCATGTGAGTGCTGTCAGGAAGTGGACAGCCATTGTGGGAAATGACAGGTCTGTTGTCCAGGTGTGTCATTCAGGTAACCTTTCCCGTCTGTCTGACTAAGGAGGTCCTGAACGGAGCCGGAGCCGAGATCCAACTGGCGGCGGCGGCCTCGTTCCTGACCGTCCTGCAGGACGACATCATCCTGATCCACACGCACACCTTCTCCATCCTGAAGACCGTCCTGCTGCACCTGAACCACCGAGACACAGGTTACACCACCTGAACCGCATGAACCACCTAAATCAATCATAAACCACCTGAACTACATAAAACACCTGAACGACATAAAACACCTGAACTACATAGACCACCGATCCCCAATCTTTTTTTGCGCCACGGACGGGTTTCATGTAAGACAATATTATCTCAGAACAGCCTTCACGCTGTGGCTGATAAATGTGACGTAATCATGATGTAATAAATATGACAATCACAGGACCGTCATGTAGACAAATATAAAGTGCATAAAAATACAACTCATCATTATGCTGATTAGTGGGAGCTCAGAACCTATTTCTCTGCAAGGAGCTGGTCCCATCTACTCCTCAACTTAAACCTTTAGTCCCATCTACTCCTTAACTTAAACCTTTAGTCCCATCTACTCCTTAACTTAAACCTTTAGTCCAGTCTACTCCTTAACTTAAACCTTTAGTCCAGTCTACTCCTTAACTTAAACCTTTAGTCCCATCTACTCCTTAACTTAAACCTTTAGTCCCATCTACTCCTTAACTTAAACCTTTAGTCCCATCTACTCCTTAACTTAAACCTTTAGTCCAGTCTACTCCTTAACTTAAACCTTTAGTCCAGTCTACTCCTTAACTTAAACCTTTAGTCCAGTCTACTCCTTAACTTAGACCTTCAGTCCCATCTACTCCTTAACTTAGACCTTTAGTCCCATCTACTCCTTAACTTAGACCTTTAGTCGCGTCTACTCCTTAACTTAAACCTTTAGTCCCATCTACTCCTTAACTTAGACCTTTAGTCCAGTCTACTCCTTAACTTAAACCTTTAGTCCAGTCTACTCCTTAACTTAAACCTTTAGTCCAGTCTACTCCTTAACTTAAACCTTTAGTCCCATCTACTCCTTAACTTAAACCTTTAGTCCCATCTACTCCTAACTTAAACCTTTAGTCCAGTCTACTCCTTAACTTAGACCTTTAGTCCCATCTACTCCTTAACTTAAACCTTTAGTCCCATCTACTCCTTAACTTAAACCTTTAGTCCCATCTACTCCTTAACTTAAACCTTTAGTCCCATCTACTCCTTAACTTAGACCTTTAGTCCAGTCTACTATTTAACTTAGACCTTTAGTCCAGTCTACTCCTTAACTTAAAAACCTTTAATCCAGCCTACTCCTTAATTTAGACCTTTAGTCCCATCTACTCCTTAACTTAAACCTTTAGTCCAGTCTACTATTTAACTTAGACCTTTAGTCCCATCTACTCCTTAACTTAAAAACCTTTAATCCAGCCTACTCCTTAACTTAGACCTTTAGTCCCATCTACTCCTTAACTTAAACCTTTAGTCCAGTCTACTATTTAACTTAGACAATTAGTCCCATATAATCCTTAACTTAGCCCTTTAGTCCCATATACTCCTTAACTTAGATCTTTAGTCCAGTCTACTCCTTAACTTAGACCTTTAGTCCCATATAGTCCTTAACATAAACCTTTAGTCCAGTCTACTATTTAACTTAGACCTTTAGTCCCATCTACTCCTTAACTTAAACCTTTAGTCCAGTCTACTGATAAACTTAGAGGTTTAGTCCCATCAACTCCTTAACTTAAACCTTTAGTCTGGTCTACTCCTTAACTTAAACCTTTAGTCCAGTCTACTCCTCAACTTAAACCTTTAGTCCCATCAACTCCTTAACTTCAACCTTTAGTCCAGTCTACTCCTTAACTTAAACGTTTAGTCCCATCTACTCCTTAACTTAGACCTTTAGTCCCATCTACTTCTTAACTTAAACCTTTAGTCCCATCTACTCCTTAACTTAAACCTTTAGTCCCATCTACTTCTTAACTTAAACGTTTAGTCCCATCTACTCCTTAATTTAGACCTTTAGTCCCATCTACTTCTTAACTTAGACCTTTATTTCAGCCTACTCCTTAACTTAGACCTTTAGTCCCATCTACTCCTTAACTTAGACCTTTAGTCGCGTCTACTCCTTAACTTAAACCTTTAGTCCCATCTACTCCTTAACTTAGACCTTTAGTCCAGTCTACTCCTTAACTTAAACCTTTAGTCCAGTCTACTCCTCAACTTAAACCTTTAGTCCAGCCTACTCCTTAACTTAAACCTTTATTTCAGCCTACTCCTTAACTTAAACCTTTAGTCCAGTCTACTCCTTAACTTAAACCTTTAGTCCCATCTACTCCTTAACTTAGACGTTTAGTCCCATCTACTCCTTAACTTAGACCTTTAGTCCAGTCTACTCCTTAACTTAGACCTTTAGTCCAGCCTACTCCTTAACTTAAACCTTTAGCCCAGTCTACTCCTTAACTTAAACCTTTAGTCCAGTCTACTCCTTAACTTAAACCTTTAGTCCAGTCTACTCCTTAACTTAGACCTTTATATCCAGTCTACTCCTTAACTTAGACGTTTAGTCCCATCTACTCCTTAACTTAGACCTTTAGTCCAGTCTACTCCTTAACTTAGACCTTTAGTCCAGCCTACTCCTTAACTTAAACCTTTAGCCCAGTCTACTCCTTAACTTAAACCTTTAGTCCAGTCTACTCCTTAACTTAGACCTTTATATCCAGTCTACTCCTTAACTTAGACCTTTAGTTCAGTCTACTCCTTAACTTAAACCTTTAGTCCAGTCTACTCCTTAACTTAGACGTTTAGTCCCATCTACTCCTTAACTTAGACCTTTAGTCCAGTCTACTCCTTAACTTAGACCTTTAGTCCAGTCTACTCCTTAACTTAGACCTTTAGTCCAGCCTACTCCTTAACTTAAACCTTTAGCCCAGTCTACTCCTTAACTTAAACCTTTAGTCCAGTCTACTCCTTAACTTAAACCTTTAGTCCAGTCTACTCCTTAACTTAGACCTTTATATCCAGTCTACTCCTTAACTTAGACCTTTAGTTCAGTCTACTCCTTAACTTAAACCCTTAGTCCAGTCTACTCCTTAACTTAAACCTTTAGTTCAGTCTACTCCTTAACTTAAACCTTTAGTCCAGTCTACTCCTTAACTTAAACCTTTAGTCCAGTCTACTCCTTAACTTAGACCTTTAGTCCCATCTACTCCTTAACTTAGACCCTTAGTTCAGTCTACTCCTTAACTTAAACCCTTAGTCCAGTCTACTCCTTAACTTAAACCTTTAGTTCAGTCTACTCCTTAACTTAAACCTTTAGTCCAGTCTACTCCTTAACTTAGACCTTTAGTCCAGTCTACTCCTTAACTTAAACCTTTAGTCCAGTCTACTCCTTAACTTAGACCTTTAGTCCCATCTACTCCTTAACTTAGACCCTTAGTTCAGTCCACTCCTTAACTTAGACCTTTAGTCCAGCCTACTCCTTAACTTAGACCTTTAGTCCAGCCTACTCCTTAACTTAGACCTTTAGACGTTGATGTCTACGTTGTTGTTGACATTTAAGTTGCTGTGTGTCTTTGACAGTGGTGGGCAACGCGTGGTTGGAGACCCTGCTGTCGGCCATCAACGCTCTCCCCAAAGAGACCATCAAACAGGAAGTATGATCAACTTCTTGATTCGTACCATTCATTATGAATTAGTATTAGAACAGTAAAACAGTAAAAGCACAACAGTATGACATCACTCAAGGCAGAAAACAAGATTTAAGACACCTCTCTCTCTCTCTCTCTCTCTCTCTCTCTCTCTCTCTCTTTCTCTCTCTCTCTCGCTCTCTCTCTCTCTCTCTCTCTCTCTCGCTCTCTCTCTCTCTCTCTCTCTCTCTCTCTCTCTCTCTCGCTCTCTCTCTCTCTCTCTCTCTCTCTCTCTCACTCCCTCTCTCTCACTCCCTCTCTCTCTCTCCTTCCCTGCCTCCTTCCCTCCCTCCCTCCAGGTGCTGAATCCTCTCCTCTATCAGTCTCAGCTGTCTCACTCTCTTCAGGCTCGACTGGCGAGCTGTCGAATTCTGGGAAGAGTCGCCTGCAAGTTCGACAATCACATGTGAGCTACTACAGTAGTACTACTGTAGTAGTACTACTGCACTATTACTGTACTACTGTAGTACTAGTACAAGCTGTGTACAGTGATACCACACTCACACAGTGGTAGCGCGCACACACACACACACGCTAACAGGTGTGTGTGCTCCTGTGCATCAGAGTGAAGAAGGAGCTGCTGCCTCTGGCCCGGTCCTTGTGTCAGGATGAGGAGTCGGCGGTTCGAGCCTGCATGTGCCGTCAGCTGGAGAGCATCTCCAGAGCGACGGGGTAAACATCAGGAGCACTGAAGCCCCCAGAAGCAGAGCTCCTGCTGGGCTCACAGCTTGTCTCCTGTTACGCAGGGTGGAGGACACCAGGACGGAGCTGCTTCCTGAACTTGTGGAGCTCGCCCGAGACGAGGAGGGCGGCGTCCGCCTGGCTGCCTTCGACACTATCATCAACCTGATGGACATGATGGACGCTGGTGAGTCTCCAGGCCGAGCTGCGGTCCCAGACTGGACTCAGATATGTACGCGCTCTGAAGTCACCCCTCTCTAAACCCCACCTTAAACCCCTCAAAAACTCCTTAGATCACCGACTGCATGTCGTGGTTCCCATGGTGATGTCCGTGTGCGAGGTGTCATCGCAGGTGGACGAAGACGCCGTTGCGTCTTTGTCGTTCCAGTTTGGGAAGGTCTGCAGCAGACTGGCAGGTGAGACCGAGAGACCACCGTGAGACTGTAAGACTGTGACCGGGTCCTGATGTCACACAGGAGAGGCAGGATGAGAAAGAGTTAAGTTCTGCCGAACTAAAGCACAACGAGTTCACGTTGGGGGTGAAGGGCTGGCCCGGTGCCCTCACAGCGGGAAGGTGAGGGTTTCATCCCAGAGCTTCTCTTCAAGAACTCATAGTTCTGCACTCAAACTTGTCTCTGATGAAGGACTGTTCTCTGATGAAGGACTGTTCTCTGATGAAGGACTGTGTCTCTGATGAAGGACTGTGTCTCTGATGAAGGACTGTGTCTCTGATGAAGGACTGTTCTCTGATGAAGGACTGTGTCTCTGATAAGGGTCTTGTGTTGCAGGCTCCCTGACAGACGAGGAGAAGGCCCGGCTGCTGCAGAGGTTTAAGGTTCTGTGTGTTGCTGGTCTGCAGACTGAAGGGAACCAGACTGATGAGTCCACGCTGATCCGTTGCAACTGCTGCTACAACCTGCCGGTACGATCAGGTCTGAGTTCAGTGTTCAGTCCTCCAGACGACTGGTGTCACTTCCTGTTTGCTCCCTCTGCAGGCCATGGTGGTGTTTTCTGACTCTGCTCACTTCCTGTCAGAGCTCTACCCGTCTTTCTCCAGTCTTTGCTGTGACCCACAAGTCAGCGTACGACGAAGCGCCGCAGCCAGTTTTCACCAGGTCAGATCACGTGAACAATGTCTATTCTTTATGGAGCGTTCACACCGAACGTGTCAAAAAATTTACCGACGAGCGTGGACATTTTTTTCCACACACGTCGAGAAAAAGTGTGTTCACACCAAAAGCAGCAAGACTAATCACGGTGCCACAAAGGGGGCGTGGCTTATCTCAGCTTCTTTTCTGTGGAAAATTGAGCAATCTTTTTTCCGTTATAGACTATAGACAAAATAACCACCGGCAGGACGGCGGTGACGAGCGGAACACCTCAACGTTGATTGGCTAACGCAACTATGACTCACGTTTTTGCTGCCGGAGTTGGGACATTTCAACTCGCGCGTCGACCCGAGTTCGCCGCGCAGCCAACGGCTGTTGGTGCTGCTGGTGTGAACACACCGTTAGTCTCATTGGCATCTTGAGTTTGAATACTGGGTCATTAAAGTCTAAGGTTCTTGTTAAACGTCATCTGTGCCCGAGGGCCGAAGGGGTTGTAGTTAGTCTCTTAGTTAATCAAAGATGTGTTTTAGACAAGAAAAGATCTAAAGGATCAAACTGTTGACTCCTTACAGTTGATAGTTTGTCACATGACTTCCTGTCAGGTGGTGAAGCTGCTCGGCTCAAACGTCCAGCTGGTCCACAAAGAGCTGCTGGCTTTGCTGCAGGATGAAGCTCTTGAGGTGAGTCTATGGGAATGTTGTTTAGTCTCTCTCTCTCTCTCCTTTAACGCTTCATGTTGTATTTGTTTAGATATGTTTTATTGATGTGCCCACTATTCAGCACATGCTTGTGTTATCGTTCACACTTGTTGGAGGATATATCCACACATCCCAATGCACACAACGTCTCACAGCCCAGAGCAAGCACACATACAAGTTCTTCTGAACAAACGCTGGTTTCATATACATACCAGAGCTTTGGTTGTTGTTTTTGAGGTGTTGGACGCTCTAATGAATCACCTGGAGGAAACTCTCGAGGCAGTTCTTTCCAGAGGAGAGAACCTGGTGCTGGACAACAAGGTGAGGAAACCAACGTTCAGCCCTTTCATGATATTAAACCTGGGTTAATCTTAGTTCTTCTGGTACCTTTTTCACATCTATTGCCTCTGTAATCTTGGTTCTCGTGTGTCCTCTGATTCTTCTACGTTCTCCTGCGGTTTACGTGTTTCCTCATCAGTTCCCAGAGCTGCTGTCAGCTCTGCTGTTGGCGGAGCAGAAGGTTGGCTCGTCTCTGCGTTGGCGGCTGCATGAGAAGCTCCTGCAGCGTTACAGCTGTCTGGCCAGACTGCTGCCTGGGGAACTGCTGCACCAGAACTTCTCCATCCGCATCTTTAGCATCCTCACCACTAATGTCAGCGCTACAAGACACGGCTCAATACAACATGTGAGCCAGTGAACAGGCAGGTAACCCCCCCCCCCCTCTGCGGTTCTTGCTGTTACAGAAGGTGTTGCCGGTTCAGAGAGAGGCGGCTCGGACATTCTGCACATTCTTGCGTTACAACCGCAAACATGAGCAGCGTCAGGAGATGATGGAGCGACTGATCCAAGGTCAGCATACTGTGGTGGTTCGGTCTCAGGTACTCTGAGGGATGTTGTGTATGAACACTGTTCTTAAATCCATCAAAACCTCCTGAACGCCCTGTCGATGCTCGGGGACTGCTGCAGTCAGAAGACTGAAGAACAGTGTGATAACAGCAGAACCCTTCGATGGCTGTCAAACTACATTTTGATAGTTTGTCTGGTATTTCAGATCTGGCTCAGGGGAGGAGCTACTGGAACCGCCTGAGGTTCCTCGATGTTTGTGAAACGGCCTCTGAGATTTTCTCCAGGAAATACTTTAACAAATACTTCCTGATCCCTGCGCTGGAGCTGGTCCATGACCCTGTGGCCAATGTCAGGTAGAATCTGTCTTTGTGGCATCAGATGTGACATAGCTGTCTGTCTGCTCACCTGTCCGCTCACCTGTCTGTCTGCTAACCTGTCTGTCAGGTACAAGCTGTGCCAGTTGTTGCCCAGACTGCGTTCATCGCTCCGCCTGCCGGCTGACAAACAACTGCTGCAACAGCTCGACTTCTGCGTCCAGAAACTCCTTTGCAGAGAGAAAGACAAGGACGTAGTGGCCACCATCCGCAAGGTACCACCTGCACTAACTGAGACCAGCGCAGACCTGCTGTTACTTCCTGTAGGTCTAAGATGGATCTAGTCCACAGAGACCAGGCCAGACTGTCAGAAGACAGAATAATACCGTCTGTGTGGTCATGTTTTTCAGACAGTCCTGGAACTGGACAAACTGGACCTTGCGGAGCCGGTAAGCTCTTTGTTTTCATCAACGACTGGTCTGTAAATCACAGCTGAGTGTTCGGTTTCACTTTAAACTCTTTATGCCTCCATCTAGTATGTTGTGTCTCAGCAGTTTCACAAGAGGCAGGAGAGGGATTTACTGGACCAGAAGAAGGAAAAGGAGGAGAACCTGCTGCTGGAGATGGTGAGTCTGAAGCCGACAGATGATCTGGAGTCTGAATATTTCCGTTTTGTTTTGATGACGTCTCCTTTGTCGTCAGGAACAGCTGGAGCGCCAGCAGAGTGAAGGGAAACTGAACTCTGACAAACATGCAGAGAGAAAACGTAAGCAAAACTCACATTTTACTTTGAAATCAGATGATTGACATGAGTGGCTGCCGTTATATTCTGGCTGTTTAAATACATGTGATGGAAAAGTTCTATATCTTTTTGGCTAACTTGTATTGCTGGTCAGAGTTAACTACTCATAGTATAATCCAGTTTGTAAACTATCTTTCTTTGACAGGCAGAGACAGTAAGACCAGTCTATCTGCGACCAAATCCATTTCTGTGTCTTCGTCTGGCGCCACCTTGTCGTCGGCCGGTAAGAGAAAACATGAATGGCGACGGCTGCAACTCTTGTTGTGGCCACTAACTTAACTCCCTGTGGTTAGTTAGTTAGGACTAACCCTTCAACTCTTGTTGTGGCCACTAACTTAACTCCCTGTGGTTAGTTAGTTAGGACTAACCCTTCAACTCTTGTTGTGGCCACTAACTTAACTCCCTGTGGTTAGTTAGTTAGGACTAACCCTTCAACTCTTGTTGTGGCCACTAACTTAACTCCCTGTGGTTAGTTAGTTAGGACTAACCAACGTCCGTCTGGCATCGAGGCGGGAAAGTTTGAAAATACTTTCAAAAGTAATGAAAAGGGAATATCAGGGATGTTTTATGATAAAAGAGACAACAATGTAAAAGCAAATTAATACATTGGGGCTTTCTACACACACACACACACACACACAGATGACGATGATATTTCTTACAGGTAAAGAGATGAGGAAGGCTAAACTGTCAAGGAGTCGATCTCTCAGCAGTCAGCCGACGGCGTCCCAACCGGCCAACGCAGACCGACCTCTGTAAGGACCGAAGCTTCCTTCCTTTCAGGGTCCTCAACACCAGCTTCCCGTTTCACTCCTCAGGCCCCTGCTGTTCAGGAGCAACGCTCAGAACCAGAACCAGTGGTCCAAACTCAATAGGAGGGCGTGGACGTGTCACGGGAAGCTCGCAGAGTGAGGACCCAAATGCCCATGCAACAGTTCAAAGTAAATGATAACAAAAACAACACTATAATTAAACGCAGCCTTACGACTCACAGAGAACACACAGTACGAACCGACAAGGAGATAAACGAGGTTTAAATACAGGTAACGAGACACAAGTGGACACAATGGGGACAGCACAGGTGAAGGGATACACAACCAAGAACCAAATAGACATAATTCCAGACAATCACCAGAACAGGAAGTGCAGAGACACAGGGGACACAAGACTACAAAATAAAACAGGAAACAGAAAACTAAAATCATGACAGGACCTCCTTCTCAACATCTTTGAATGAAAGAAACGGATTTTGAAAATTATGTTGTGTTTTTGCTTGCAAATCTAATACATAATTAATTAATAAAAATATGTAACATTATTAATAAATCAATCATGAATCATAAACCCATGAATATTTGTATAAAAAAGTATGATGGTATCAGCTTCCGCCATGAAACACCATTAGTGCAGATGCTCATTGACCCTGCAGGCTCTTGAAAGTTCTTCAGTCCTTTTGAGTGACAGGACTGAGCCCAGTTGTTGTGTCTCCTGTGCTTTGAGTCTTCAGAGTCCACTTAGAGGGTTAGAGTCATGAAGGACGGACAGGTTGCCAAGATACTTTGTCCTCAATGCACTTCACCAGAGTGATGAGACGCATTTGGTTTCAGGGTGAGATAGAGCTGCGTGTCATCACCATAGTGGTGTTTCTGAATGATTTGATGGAGGGTAAGCTTGTCCACAGAAACAGAACCGGGCCGAGGGTGGAGCCTCGTGGCACCCGCGGGAGGGAATAACTGCTTATGTTGATGTAGAAGCTCCTATTTTTGAGGTAGAAAGCAAACCAGTTCAAGGCAGAGCCATCAACACCGACCCTGCACTGTAAGGTCCACCGTATGAAACGTGGTACTGAGGTGAAGGACATCTGTTATCCGGGACCCTCAAAGCAAGGTCCAAGTGATCTCAGGGTTTTGTTTTCTGGCTCTGTGTTTCAGAAAAGTAAAAGAGCTGAGCAGCATGTCTGGACCCGGGAAGTCCTCCATGTCCTTGAGCAAAGGTATCACCTGCCTGCATATTCAACACTGGCTCTGTCTAAAGTCAGGTAGCAGTTTTCAGGACTGCAGGACCATGACGGTCAGGGAGGACATGTGATTGTCTTTATTCACACATCACTTGTGTTTTATAGATGATCCCTTGAGGACCGCCCATTTCTCTACAGCGACCCAGTCCACCGCGTCCATGCCGGTCCTAATCCGCAGCAACACCACCAGCCTCCTGGAGAGGGCCAGTACACTGGACCACAGGACCAGCAGCCTAGATCAGAGAGATCATAGAACCAGTACACTGGACCACAGACTTTGTAACATGGATCACAGGAACAATATGATGGACCAGAGAACCTCTACTATTGACCAGAGAGACCACAGGACCAGTAACATGGACCAGAGAGACCACAGGACCAGTAACATGGACCAGCGCAGTAAAACGATGGACCGAGGTTGCGGGGTGAAGGACAGCCAGTCCAGGAAGCTGTCCATGTGAGTTCTGGTGGTAAGGGGTCATGAACATGTGATTTCATGACCCCTCATGTTTTTACAGTTTGTAACCAAGTTCCCTCAGACCAGATCCAGGTGTGGACCTGATACAAGGTTCTCTTTGAGTTTATTGATTCATGAATCAACGTCTGTGTGGATCTTATCTAAGAGCATCCCGGTTTAACCATGAACTAATCTCCATCTAAACTTAGTCTTAGTCTAAATTAATCCTGCTTTTTATTCAAATGATTTATGAGCTGTTTTGTCTTTTATTCTACAGAAACAGGAAGTCAAACTCTTTCAGCGTCCAGTCGGGAAGGGACTGAACATCCATGAGCCAATCAGCAGTCAGGGTTCACAAGTTTAAAGACAAGCAAAGGCTTACCCAGAATGCACCAGGACATCAGCTCTTCCAAACAGAGGGTTCATCCCAAGTCTCTTATTGTCGTTTGCTCGATTGAAACAGAAGTGGTTCTGCGTTGCCATCTTGACGGCCGTCCCAGAGCTCTCATTCTGCTCAGAGGAGCGAGGAGAAATCTCTGAGGAGCGAGGAGAGATCTCTGAGGAGCGAGGAGAGATCTCTGAGGAGCGAGGAGAGATCTCTGAGGAGCCACGATCAAGGAGCCACGAGAGCGAGCTTCCAGGAAGTGTTGTAACGCTGGACACGCCCCCTCACTGCTCATCAGCTGATGGACCGATCTCTGGAGTTTCATACTAGTCGATCAGAGAATAAACTCAAGTTATATGATGGAGTGTTTTCTTATTCACCATCTGGTTAAAATGTATGTTCATTGTAGTCTGAACAACAAAAAGACCTCAAACTACTTTCTTCATTTATAAAGGATTTGATTTGACTTGGGACCAGAGACACTAGAGACTTGAGACTAGAGACTTGGGACCAGAGACACTAGAGACCAGAGACCCTAGAGACTTGAGACCAGAGACCCTAGAGACTTGAGACTTGGGACCAGAGACCCTAGAGACTTGAGACCCTAGAGGCTTGAGACCCTAGAGACTTGAGACTTGGGACCAGAGACCCTAGAGACTTGAGACTTGGGACCAGAGACACTAGAGACTTGAGACTTGGGATCAGAGACACTAGAGACTTGGGACCAGAGACACTAGAGACTTGAGACCAGAGACACTAGAGACTTGGGACCAGAGACACTAGAGACTTGGGACCAGAGACACTAGAGACTTGGGACCAGAGACACTCGAGACCCTGAAGTCTGGTCTACTGAGCTGCTGTTGTGTATTTTAACAATCTCATCCTGTCTCCTGATTGGTTCAGTAAACACACTTACAAACCGTCTGTGTTCTCATTGGTCAGTGGTCCACATGCTGACATGTGATTGGCTGGATGAATGTGAGGCTGACTTAATATAATATGATGCCACTGTGAAGTTATATGACATTGTGTGTCAGTGAGAGAAGACAAACAAGTTTATTTTAATGTTTAATATTTATGTAAATACGTACAGGAGCTTTCACCATGCAAACAGTACACATGCTACGATAGCGGTTGTCATGCTAACTAAACAAAGTGAGGCTGAAGTCAGTTTATCTTTCGTTATTAGTCTTTACGTTATTAGTCTCAAGTGTCAAACGGGCTCAAAGTTGACCCCAAATAGACCTTTCAGGGTGGAGAGAGTGCATGCTGCCACTGTCAGACCAGTTAGGGGCTTTAAACTGAATTAAAACCAGTTCCACCAGTTAGAGGCTTTAAAACTGAATTAAAACCAGTTCCAACAACTAAACATGTGCTTCATGATTTGATGTCAGAACCGGGTCTATAGGGCTCTGATGTCAGAACCGGGTCTATAGGGTTCTAATGTCAGAACTAGGTCTACAGAGTTCTGACGTCAAAACCGGGTCTATAGAGTTCTGACGTCAAAACCGGGTCTATAGAGTTCTGACGTCAAAACCGGGTCTATAGAGTTCTGACGTCAAAACCGGGTCTATAGAGTTCTGACGTCAAAACCGGGTCTATAGAGTTCTGATGTCAGAACTGGTCTACAGAGTTCTGATGTCAGAACTGGTCTACAGAGTTCTGAGGTCAAAACCGGGTCTATAGAGTTCTGATGTCAAAACCGGGTCTATAGGGTTCTGATGTCAGAACTGGTTCCACAGAGTTCTTACAGTTCATCCTGAATGATGAATTTTGAGTAGAAATGTGAAATGGTGTCAAGACTCTTGCATGGATCTATTGGACCCTCCATGGGGGGAGGGGAAGGGTCTCCAGCCTCAGATCCTCCATGGGGGGAGGGGTGGACTCCAGCCTCGGGCTCTCCATGGAGGGAGGGGGGGGGGGGGGTTCTCCAGCCTCAGATCCTCCATGGGGGGAGGGGGGGGGGTCTCCAGCCTCAGATCCTCCATGGGGGGAGGGGGGGGGGGGGTCTCCAGCCTCAGATGCTCCATGTGGGGAGGGGGGGGGTCTCCAGCCTCAGATGCTCCATGGGGGGAGGGTCTCCAGCCTCAGATCCTCCATGGGGAGGGGGGGGGGGGGGGGTTCTCCGGCCTCAGGTTAGGGTTTGATGCGTCTCATTTCCTGGAGGGGTCGATGACGCGGCCCATCGACAGCACGACCCCACCTGTCTGGTAGATGATGAAGATGAAGGGCCTGTTGACGGTCAGTCGAGGAGGAGGAGTGGAGGTCGGGCTGGCTCCGCCTTCTGCGATGATGTCATCGCCGCTCTCGTCGACAGACACAACAGATTTATGATGGACCTGAAAACACAAAAACAAAGAGTTTATGAACGGTGGTGATTCTCCTCCGCAAAACGCCACCTTAAAGTGGTGGAGGAGCTTGAGTGGCTCAGTGATCCTGGAGCCATGTGGTCCTAGTCGGTCTCTCAAGGCCAACAGACTAAGAGCGGTTGAAAAACCTGATGAATAGCAGCCGGCGGACCGTAGTTACCTCCCCAGGGCCAGGTGGGGCGCCCTCCCGGAGCCTGACCCAGGAGGGGAGCTCGTCGGCGAGCGTCTGGTGGCTGGGCTTTTGCCCATGGGGCCCCGTCGGGCTCAGCCCGAAGAAACAACATGGACCAGCCGAGTGTGAAGCGGCAGGATGAGAGTCAGCAGCTCCTCCTCTGAGGCCATGGAGCTTTGCTGGGAACCAGAGGACTGCTCCTCCAGGTGGGGACAAACTGCCCCAAGAGAAGGAGCTCCAGCGCCTCCTTCACCAGTGAGGCTCAGGTGGAGCGGGTCTTAGAGATGAGGTTCCTCTGTAGGGCTCGGCCTTAGAGATAGAGTAAGGAGATGAGTTTCCTCTGTAGGGCTCCGCCTTATAGAGTAAGGAGATGAGGTTCCTCTGTAGGCTCAGCCTTAGAGATAGAGCGAGGAGCTCCGACATCAGGAGGAGCTAGGAGTTGAGCCGCTGCTCCTTGGTGTCCAAAAGACTCAGCTGAGGTGATTCAGCGTCTCATCAGGACGCCTCCTGGTCGCCTCCCATTAGAGTTTTTCCAGGCTCGTCCAACTGGCAGGAGGCCCAGAGGAGGACCAGGACGTGCTGGAGGGGTTATGTCTCCCAGCTGGGTTAACGCCTCGTCAGGTTCTTACAGACCGGTCTAACTTACTTGTGTGAGTCTGAGTCCTGTAGCGCCCCCCATGGTGCTGAGGTCGGCGTCCTCCTGGAAGACCAGCGTGATGTCCAGAGTCTGCAGGGCGTCCCGCAGAGAGTAGGAACGCTCCAACAGGAAGCGAGGAAGCTGCACCTCTAACTTCCTGTTTACAAAATAAAACATATTGGGTTATGTAGTGTTCACCCTGAACAAGGAGGTCAGGAGGAACACAAAGTAGGAGACAAGGAGAAAGGAAGCCAGATGTCTCACGTTCTCTTCAGTCGTCCGATCCAGTTCTGGATCTTCTCTCCGGTCAGTTGCTCTTCCACGGCGGTGATGTCCACGCCTTCGTCCGGCAGCAGCACCAACATAGCCGTCCCGCTTGCCATCGGCAGCTTCAACACGCCGACTTTCACCGAGTCGTCATACGCCAGGAAGTACTTACCGGCCCTGAACATCATGGGAACCATGACGATGTGATACCTGCCCACGTAGAACCGCTCGTCCTGAGTGAAGGACACGTTGAAGGGCGGGCTGAAGTGGGCTGCAACACAGACAACTTTATTAATATTAACAGACAACTTTATTAATATTAACAGACACAACTTCATTTACATTAAGAGACACAACTTTATTTATAGAAAAAACGGTTGAAAGAAAGCCTTACAGAGGAACAGACAACCGCACCACTATAAATAGATGGATAGATAATTACTTTATTGATCCCCAAAGGGAAATTCAAGGTCCAAGTAGCTCGACACATCACGCAACATAATATATACATACACACACTATTACAAAAGATTTACAAAAGATTGTCCAAGAGAAAAATTACTAAAAAACAAGAAAAAATTGGATCGAGGGAGGGGGTGTGTTGTGCAGGGGGCTAACATAGCCAGTAGCCAGTAGGGGGCGTGTTGTGCAGGCTAACATAGCCAGTAGGAGGCGTGTTGTGCAGGCTAACATAGCCAGTACGGGGCGTGTTGTGCAGGGGGGCAAACATAGCCAGTAGCCAGTAGGGGGCGTGTTGGGCAGGCTAACATAGCCAGTAGCGGTGTTGTGCAGAGGGCTAACATAGCCAGTAGCCAGTAGGGGCGTGTTGTGCAGAGGGCTAACATAAGCAGTAGTCAGTAGGGGGCGTGTTGTGCAGGGGGCTAACATAGCCAGTAGCCATTAGGGGGCGTGTTGTGCAGGGGGCTAACAGCCAGTAGCCATTAGGGGGCGTGTTGTGCAGGGGGCTAACATAGCCAGTAGCGGCGTTGTGCAGAGGTCTAACATAGCCAGTAGCCAGTAGGGGGTGTGTTGAGCAGGGGGCTAACATAGCCAGTAGCCAGTAGGGGGTGTGTTGAGTAGGGGGCTAACATAGCCAGTAGCGGCGTTGTGCAGAGGTCTAACATAGCCAGTAGCCAGTAGGGGGTGTGTTGTGCAGGGGGCTAACATAGCCACTAGCCAGTAGGGGTGTTGTGCAGGGGGCTAACATAGCCAGTAGCCAGTAGGGGGTGTGTTGTGCAGAGGGCTAACATAGCCAGTAGCCAGTAGGAGGCGTGTTGTGCAGAGGGCTAACATAGCCAGTAGCCAGTAGGGGGCGTGTTGTGCAGGGGGCTAACATAGCCAGTAGGGGGTTAGTGTTGTGCAGGGGGCTAACATAGCCAGTAGCCAGTAGGGGCGTGTTGTGCAGAGGGCTAACATAGCCAGTAGCCAGTAGGGGCGTGTTGTGCAGAGGGCTAACATAGCCAGTAGCGGCGTGTTGTGCAGAGGGCTAACATAGCCAGTAGCCAGTAGGGGGCGTGTTGTGCAGGGGGCTAACATAGCCAGTAGCTGCGTTGTGCAGAGGGCTAACATAGCCAGTAGCTAGTAGGAGGCGTGTTGTGCAGGGGGCTAACATAGCCAGTAGCCAGTAGGGGGCGTGTTGTGCAGGGGGCTAACATAGCCAGTAGCTGCGTTGTGCAGAGGGCTAACATAGCCAGTAGCTAGTAGGAGGCGTGTTGTGCAGGGGGCTAACATAGCCAGTAGCCAGTAGGGGGTTAGTGTTGTGCAGGGGGCTAACATAGCCAGTAGCCAGTAGGGGGCGTTGTGCAGAGGGCTAATGTAGCCAGTAGCCAGTAGGGGGCGTTGTGCAGAGGGCTAATGTAGCCAGTAGATAGTGAACCCCGTATATAAATTGTGAGTGAATGGGTTGGGGGCTGTGCATGTTTGAGGGGGAGGAGACTATGCAGAGAAGTCTAACTCAGTAGCTTTGATAGACTTTGACAGGTTGAACAGTTTTATGGCTGTGGGATGAATGATTTCCCCAGCCTATCGGTTCTGCATGACAGTGAGCGCAGTCTGCAGCTGATCACACTCTTCTGTTGCATGATGGTACCGTAGAGTGAATGGTTTTTATTGTCCATGATGGTGAGCAGTTTGGTGAGGATCCTTTTGTCTGGACTGAAGTGATGCACGCCAGTTTAGCACCGACCACAGAGCCAGCTTTCTTCAGCCTGTCCACTCGCCCTGCATCCTTCTTCTCAGTGCTTCCTCCCCAGCACACCACCGCATAGAAGAGGACGCTGGCGACGACAGACTGGTGACACATCTCGAGGAGTTTGCTGCAGACGTTGAATGACCGCAGCCTCCTCAAAAAGTACAGTCGGCTCTGCCAACACAGACTTAATCTACAAAAAAGGGCAGACCAGTCCAGTTTATTGTCCAGAATTACCCCAAAGTACTTGTATGTGCCTACCACCTCCACATTGACCCCCTCAATGGAGACTGGTAGCACGGTCGGTTTAGACCTGCGTAAATCCACCACCATTTCCTTGGTTTTAGCGGTGTTGAGTCAAAGGTGGTTGAGTTTGCACTATTGCACAAAGTCCTCCACCAGGCTCCCGTACTCCCCATCCTGGTGATCCCTGATACACCCCACAATTGCAGTGTCATCCGAGAACTTCTGCATGTAGCAGGACTCTGTGTTGTAGCAGAAGTCAGAAGTGTGCAGGGTGAACAGAGCAGGAGAGAGCACAGTTCCCTGTGGTGCTCCGGTGCTGCAGACCACAGTGTCTGTCAGACTGAAGGATTGCCTGTCAAACTGTGGCCGCCCTGTCAGGTAATTGGTAATCCATGATACAAGGTGATCATCCACGCCCATCCGCAAGAGCTTGCCTTCCAGTCTGAGGGGTTGTATGGTATTAAAAGCACTAGAGAAATCAAAGAACATGATTCTCACAGCACTTTTCCCCTTGTCCAGGTGAATATGCATCCTATGCAGCAAGTATGTGATCGCATTGTCCACTCCTACCTTCTCCTGGTATGCAAACTGTAGTGGGTCCAGTGCGTGTCGTACCCGAGGTCGGAGTATGTGCAGTAGCAGTCTCTCCATCGTTTTCATTATGTGTGATGTGAGTGAAGTTCAGTTGGGTGGGGCTTCTTGGGGACAGGGACCAGGCATGATGTGTTCTATAGAATCCCCTCCCACCAGGTCAAGGCCCCACCCCTGAATTATAGCCCCGCCCTTATGTAGACAGACCCCTCCCACATGGACAAGGCCCCGCCCCTGGATGGTACCTGCTCCCTTATGTAGACAGACCCCTCCGACCAGGACAAGGCCCCGCCCCTGGATGGTACCTCCGCGCTTATGTAGACAGACCCCTCCCATCAGGACAAGGCCCCGCCCCTGGATGGTACCTCCGCGCTTATGTAGACAGACCCCTCCCATCAGGACAAGGCCCCGGCGTGGATGGTACCTCCTCCCTTATGTAGACAGACCCCTCCGACCAGGACAAGGCCCCGCCCGTGGATGGTACCTCCGCCTTTATGTAGACAGACCCCTCCGACCAGCACAAGGCCCCGGCGTGGATGGTACCTCCGCCCTTATGTAGACAGAACCCTCCGACCAGGACAAGGCCCCGCCTCTAGATGGTACCTCCGCCCTTATGTAGACAGACCCCTCCCACCAGGACAAGGCCCTGCCCGTAGATGGTACCTCCGCCCTTATGTAGACAGACCCCTGCCACCAGGACAAGGCCCCGCCCCTGGATTATAGCCCCGCCCTTATGTAGACAGACCCCTCCAACATGGACAAGGCCCCGCCCCTGGATGGTGGTCTCACCCTCAGACACGTACCCTTGTAGGAGGCTGTGGTGGCCAGCAGCAGCTGTGTGTTTGGGTCCAAGGTGGTCACCAGATCTTGAACCTCGTCTCCCGTGCGGTCCTGGGCCCAGCGGTTGATGGCGTCTGTGGCCTCCTGCGGCACCGTGTAGGCCAGACTCTGTGCGGTTCCCCCAAACCTGGTCTGAACCAGGTCCAGGTAGGAGGCCGACACAGGAAAGCCCTGAGCCGGGAACACGGCCACGCCCTGCTTCATGTTTGTGACGGGGGTCCCGAGGCTCTGAAACAGGTCTGAATAGTAGAGACCAACAAGTCTGAACAGTAGAGACTAACAGGTCTGGACAGTAGAGAATACCAGGTCTGGACAGTAGAGACCAACAGGTCTGGACAGTAGAGACTAACATACCTGGGAGGCTCTGGGGGTCCAGGCCCGTCAGGCTGAGGCCCTGCAGCAGCTGGTCCCGGGTCGGCCCGTTAGCGGCACTCACCAGCGCCAGCAGCCCGGCGGCCAGCGTGACAGTGGACAGGAACACGTTGTCGTCGGTCCGGCTGCACACTGCTCCGTACAGCCGGGCCGAGAAATCCGAGTTCCTCTGGGTCAGAACCTCTAGCGTCGAGGAGGAGGAAGAAGAGGAAGAGGAGCAGCGACTCAGGAGGAGGAGGCCGACCAATGAGAGCGGGACGCAGGGAGTCATGGTCACAGCGCCTCTGCTGGAAGACACAGGAAGCTCTGAACGCTGAGTCACATGACCGATTATTTCAAGACATTCACAGGTTTTATATTAAACATATTATTCTATAACAATGTTCAGTCAGTAATGCATTACTAATATATTAAGTATAAATGTAGCTTTGAAGTCAATTCAGTGTTTCTTTAATCAGTTCAAACGTTTTTCATCAGGTGGGAGCCGTTTGTCACAAACTGATCAATAACTGTATCGATCGGCACAAGAGAGACCTTTTGTTGAGAAAACCAGGCTTTTACTTTGAAAGGGTTTGTGTTGATAAACAGTAATCTCCATCAGCCTGATCGGATCGCCCTGTATTGATCACCTATCGATGACGTATGAGCTAATCAGACTGAACAACAACGTCGTCTTACCTTCAGCTGGTGAACGTCTTTCTGCTCTGAAGCTCACGAGCTGCGCATCACCATCAAGCGCGCGCACGACCAATAGACATCACTTCCGGTGTCTGCTTTCCAAAACACCAGTCCTGTGTGCGCGCGGGGTTCAGACAAAAAAAACAACGTAGTCCCGGAAGTCCTGAAAGCTCATTTATACATTTAAATCTGTACAAACTGGAATCGTTCACATGTTAGTGAAACAAAGGTATACCGTGTTTGTTTGTTCCGGTTTGCATAAACTCTCTCGTCGTTTCACGCTTTTATTCTGAAAGGATTCTCCAGACCTGGCGCTGGTGTTGGGCGCTTTGATGCGCATGCGTAATGACAGGCCTGACGTCATGGTGTCTTACCTGTAACCGTCAGCAGGTGGCGGTGCTGCACCAAGAGGCTCGTTCAGAGAGCTGCTGCGCAGGAATGATTATCAATATATGTTTATAAATATATATTCATATAAATGTGTATCTGCATCCTTTGTTCTCTTTGTGAAATACATTACTGCTGCTTTTTACGATTCAAGACGTTTTACTGTCATATGCACAGATAAGTTATTCTATACAATGAAAAGATTATTCTGCTCCGTCCTCACAGAATTACAACAAACTTAAGGTGAAAAATAGGGCACAAAATATAAAAGATTAGTACAGTATTGCACAAAAATATAATTGCTATGATACAGATGATAAGAGTATTGATATGACAAGATGATAATAGTATTGCTCTGATAAGATGATAATAGTATTGCTCTGATAAGATGATAATAGTATTGCTCTGATAAGATGATAATAGTATTGCTCTGATAAGATGATAATAGTATTGCTCTGATAAGATGATAATAGTATTGCTATGATAAGATGATAATAGTATTGCTATGACTACACCTTGAATAAAGACAATGACAGCAGCACTTGGATATCTCTTACTGATAGCACTTTGTAGTTTGACTTTATTTGAGAAATTGTTCTCTGATTCTTGTTGTTCCTACTTCGTACTTACGGTTGAATGCACTTATTGTAAGTCGCTTTGGATAAAGGCGTCAGCTAAATGACATGTAATGTAATGTCATCTATGATAAGATGATATGATAAGAGTATTGCTCTGATAAGATAAGAGTATTGCTATGATAAGATAAGATGATAAGAGTATTGCTATGATAAGATGATCAGATGATAATAGTATTGCTCATTCTATGTTTATACACTATGCATTGCTACAACATTGATATTTGAGGGTCTTTCAGGAGGACTCTCTTGAGGTTGCGATGGTTGTAATGGCGGCTGGAGCAAGCGCAGTGTGTTGGGGGAAAGTCGGACACAAATCTACCCACCATGCATTGCGAGGCGATGGATTCTGTTCAGAACTGACTCGTCTCCAACAAACCTACTAAAGAGGAAAGAGGAAGTAGAAAACAGTCCCGATGGTTTCCATCAGGAACGACCAGCCATTCTGATCAGGCTCGTGGCCACGTGCATGATGTGAAACACTAAAGTCTCCGTTAAAGTATTATCAAGTTAAAGTATTATCAAGTTAAAGTATCAGTAGTACTCAAGTGCATTCAGAACAATATGTTTTATTTATAAAATAATTAGCCAACAGAGAAATGTATTGCTGACTACTTCAAAAGTCTACTCATAGTCCACAGTACAGATACCTGCTGCCCTCATACAGTAGTACTTTGTGCATTTGTACAGTAGTACTGTTGTGTATTTGTATCATCCGACTGGTCAGATACACAAACCGACCACAAACCTTTGGGTTAGGGTTAACCCATTGTTGACCCTAACCCGTGTATCATCATCATCCTCACAGTTCATCGTATACATCCGTCTGTACCCTCCTCTCCTCGGACTCCCTCCCTCCAGACGCCGGCGTTCCTCCCGCTTGGTGGCAGGTGAGGCGCAAACACCACCTCCAGCCTGCGGAGGGCGCTGCTCTGGTCTCCGAGGACAATCGTCCCCTGGAGACGCCGCATCACAAGCCGGACCGTCACCTGATTGGCCCAGGCTAAGCCCAGAGCAGGGGTCACGTCAGAGGTCACGTTAGAGGTCACGCTGGAGGTTGCTGGGCTAAGAGGAACAAGGAAATAAATACATTTCCAGATTTCTTTGTTTGTCTCGAGCAGTAAACAGAAAACCTGAATAAGAATCTTCCTGCCTTGTCTTCTGAAAACAGGAAGTAGTTTTTACCCCAAACTGTCGCCTGAGCCGCTGAACACATCCGTCACCTGAAAGAGTCAAAGATTCAGAGTCAAAGTGAGCCGGTCTGGCCAGACAGGTGTGCATTACCTGGTTGATACACAGGACAGGTGTGCATTACCTGGTTGATACACAGGACAGGTGTGGTGAACTCCAGACTCAGGTGGTGCAGTGTGGAGGACAAAGCGAGGAGCCCTTTAGTCCTCGCCAGCCAATCAGCAGCCAAGAAGTCAGACCTGAACAGAGCCGCCACCGAGTCCACCACCAGGAGCCGAACCCGCCCTCTGGCCAGCAGCAGCGGCACGCGGCGAGTCAGACACGCCTGCAGTGAGTCCTGGAGGAAACAACCCGTCAGCCCGGCAGGAGGCCAGCGGTCAGAGGTCAGAGGTCAACTCACCAGGTCGGCAGCGTGCTCGATGTAGACGCGGTCGCTGAACTGGAGGCTGTTGATCAGTGACGGAGGGACGTCAGAGCGCAGCCGGGGCTGATGCCGGATCAGCTGCAGCAGCCGTCTGCTGGGGAACGAGTCCTCAGTGCAGATGTACACCGCTCCTGCAGAGACGCTACAGAGCTCACATCTACAGGCCGCCAGTGAACACAGCGCCGTCTGCGGTCTCACACATTTCAGCCAATTGGGCTTTGTCTGATGGTGCGTTCACTGACCTGAATCCAGCCCTCCGTACTGTGTAGGGTACTGGACGGACAGACAGAGCTGCAGAGCCAGCTGGGTCTTCCCGGCTCCGCTCTCTCCGGCCAGCTCGCTGAGCGCCGCGGGGAGACCCCCCCTCAGCAGCCGGTCCAGGACTGGACACCCCACACCGAGTCTGGTCTCCATCCGGCGATGGAACAGAAGGACTGCGAACACAGAAGCACGAGGGTGAACACAAGTTGTGACATCACCCTGTGACGTCCAATCAGAATGCCTGTCTGCTCTGACCTGGGACTGGACCACCCCGTCTGCAGCTGCTGGCGGCCGCGGTGAGCAGCTGCTGCACGTCTGAGCCGCACAGACCAGTGAGTCTCTGCAGGTCTGGACCAGAGACACACAACACGTCCCTGAAGGAGGCCAGCTGGGCTGCAGGGGACACAACCACAACAATAACACTAACACAACACCGCCTCCCTGAAGGAGGCCAGCAGGGGACACAAGGAGCACGACAACAATACCGTCAGATAATCACAACCTCTCACACACACACACACACACACACACACACACACCTCTTCTGACGGCTGCTAGGACTCTCGGGTGGAGCTCCATCAGGTCCTTGACCCCGTTGACGTCATATTGTGCTCAGTCACAGAAACGCGTAAAAGCCAGAAAGTTGTTTTTAAACGAGCAAAGTCTCGTGAAATACCCGCTCTCACGTCATCACGGGGCGCCGGTTGGGACAGCTCATTCCGGTCCGCGGGGGTGCGCTCAGCTTTAAACATAACGAGTCAATATGGTTCTGTTCTACAGTAACTGGTTATATTCAGTAGTTCTTATCTTCAGAACATTTCATGTTAATGTATTATTCATTCATTAATCCACAATGTATCAACAAACTCCCCCACGCGAGATGTCTCCTCTATGACGTCATTTCCCTGCGTCACAGGAAGAAAACAAACAGCCGAAAGTACCCGCTCCTCTGACCCATAAGCAGTATTTAAGAGATTGCGGGTTAAATACCTGGAGGTTAAATACGTGTAGTCTTTAAAATAGATGGATTCTACCGGGAACGTAACGGACCCATCGAGTGTTTGACCGCCAAACTGGTTCTACTGGTTTCTACTGTTGGTGAGTTCATCACTTCAGTAATAGTAAATATATAAAGAATTAACACGAGTTTCAACCGTTAACGTCGATTCTGTTTAGCCAACTATCGATTTAGTGTCCACACACACGTTTATTTACAGGATTCACTTGCGGAACTACTGACTTATTATATTAATGCATCTTAATAAATTATTAGACATTAAGATGTTATGACATCACCAGCTAGTGTTAATGGATCTGGAGAGCGGCCTACTGGTCCTCTGGTGGTTCGATCATCTAAAACATGACCACCACTGACTTGCAGACTGCGGTGACCTCTGACCTCCACCATGAGCCCCAGGGTGTGCAGGACCTGTGGGGGGTCCGAAATTGACGTGGATCAGGCCCGGGGCAGCGCGGTGTGTACCGGCTGCGGTTCGGTTCTGGAGGATAACATCATCGTCTCGGAGGTCCAGTTTGTGGAGGGAAGCGGAGGAGTCTCCTCTGCTGTGGGCCAGTTTGTGTCTGCTGACGGTGAGGAACACTTCCACCAGTAGAACATCACATGACCAATAGTGTCAAGGAAGATGTCAAGTTCAGCTTTTAATGACAATAAACTCCAACCAAACATGTGGTGCCCTTATGCACTGAGCAAATTGAACATTAAGAAACTTAAAATTGTGATTAATTTAGGGAAAAGATGCTGTGCATTTAATACTCGACACATAACCGCATGGCGGACTGTAAATGTGTGCAGCATGAAGTGAGCCTACACTCCAGGTTTCCTGCTTTCATTATGCATTATCTGATCCCATTAAATTTAATAAGCAGTGTGACTCTCATACCTCATTCTGGTTGTCTGGTCAGATGTTTAAGAGGTTTCGAGTACCTCATGATGCCTTGGTGAACACTAGCGCTATGCTGACCAGCGCAGTCAGACCTGAACCATGAAGAGCTGCACCAGTAAACCCAGTTCCCCCTCCAGTGGGATTCAGGTCTTTGTAACTGTTGGGTTTATGTTCTGCAATGTAGACAATGTTCTGTGGTGCGACGCTGAGGTAGGACCTCCTGCTGGTTGCTCCCCTGGTGAGTTCATCATGGGTTGACAGTCTTCCTCTGAGACTGGGAACAAGCCTGACTGATGTTCGACGCCCCTGATGGTGGCCAAGTAAAACAGAAAAAAAAACATCTAGTCCCAACATCCATGATCAGGATCTTTATTTTAGAGTCTGCATATTATTGTTTTTTATACCTGTTGGTTAAGGAACATTTCTAGTTTATGTTGGTGGTCTTGCTGGTTTAGGGATGTATGGACCAGTTTCTGTTAGTGGTTTTGCTGGTTTAGGGACAGATCTGAGAGGTGGATCACTGCATATTGATTGGATTCGTCGGTGACACCATGTTCCTGCTTCACTGTTGAGAAACCTGTTTTCTCCAGCACATGTTCCTCTTTAATGTTTGAACCTGTGTGTTCAGAAAGCTGTTGGGACATCCAGTGGTTCCCAAAGGCTTTCAGACCAGGGGCATACTGGGAGGGATTAGAGAGTTTGCTTGTTGGACAACTGTTTTCTGGTGGAGCGGATGTCCAGAAGAATCTAATTTGCACAGAGGTTTGACTCTAAGAGTCTTCACTTTGGACTGAACCATCTCAATATCCCTTCTTTCAATGGTCCCTGGTCTTTGCAGGTTTTGGGTTTCTTGGCTGGTGGCAGTAAATGTGGGTTCAGTGCCGACTGACTCCCGTGAGTCTCCAGACAAGACGGATGCAGTATTTTCAAATGAGATGCCTTGAGGTGGTGGTTGAAGGACTGGGAGACGCAGAGCGCTTCCCCAGTTACTTTCAAACTGTTCCACAACTGTAAAATCAGGAATCCCGCTGGATGATCTCAAGCCCGAGGCTGGGTTTTCATCAGTTGGTCCTGAATTTTCATGTTGGATCGGTGTCTGGGACATGAGAGGATCTGGAGGAGATGAAACCTGCGGTGGGACATTCTTGATACCGGTGGTTTGACTCTCAGGAGAAGGGGGAAGATTAAGATCTTGAAAGATGTTGAAGTTTTGTGAAGAGCGGAGCAGCTTGTTGTGTCCTCTGGGCACTGGGATGAAGTGACTGAGTCCAGTTTTGGGCCATGGACTGACACTTGGGTAGACCGAGTGAGACGGTATGTTAACAGCGTTTCCAGTTTCCAAACAGTCTTTGGCAGGAAGTTTATTTAATGAATCTGCTGAAAAAGAGATTTCAAGATTCTGTAATTAAAGCCAAACTGGATTTGGATTACTGATGTAACCGTAACTGACTGTAACCTTTGAGGCTCTCGAAGACCTTTACGGAACCAAAACCAGGAGTTTCTGAACTGAAGATCCTATCCACAGACAATCTATTGACTCCACTCAGTGGATAGAAGCACCTCACCGTCAACCTGTTCAAGAATCAGACTCAAGATCAAGACTTTACTTTGAGTGTATGTTAAAGTTACATTTTTTAGGTATTGATTACAGGTCAAGTCCTCCAACAGAGACCTAGGTCAGAAGGGCTCCAATGAGTTTCTTACTTGAACTGAGATTCTCGAGAGATGAAGTTTGGTCCATCTGCAACTAGCCGTCTGTCATAGAGGATCTCGTTCTCATAAACCACGTACGACTCCCCAACCTGTTTCAAACATCCTCAGTTAACGATCTTTTCAACACCTTTGAACGTACACATCTGATCTTGCTCCAGCTACACTGAATGACCATAGAAGCTGTTGCACAACCATGGACTCATTGTTTCAGTGCCAATGCTTTGGTGTGGTGCTCCTGGTGATCTCTGCTCTCCTACAAAGAGCTTTTTTCTTGGGTGTTTTAAGTCGTACCATGGCTCTGGTCCCACAGGAGTCCATCTTGAATTCAAACAGAACTCTCGATCCGTCGGTCTGCTTGGGTCCACATGTGGGGTCCAGCAGAGTAATCCGGTCAGGCTGCACCGTCGGCCAGGTGGAGGTCGGAGTCGTCACCACCGTCATTGTCCCGTCTGCTGAACAGACTGAGACAGCACAGAGCGGCGGTGTTGGAGCATGAAATTACATCTACCCAAGGTGGACTCAGGAAGTTGGAGAGCATGTAGACGACTTAATCTCAACCGTGTTGAATCACAGCATCAGCACTTATCAAAATTCAGGTTTAACTTGACAGTTTGAACCCTGGCATTACGGTTTTCTGTCTGGGCCTGAAGTGGTTCAGAGTGCGAGTATGACACACTTTACCTAGCTGACTGCAGGTTGACCATCTATACTGAACTTGAAGAGTGCAAGTTACCCATCATGTCCTTTGTTTTGAAGAGACAACGTTTTGAGGTGGAAGTCTGGACCTCCAGAGTTTTGGTGTCTCTCAGAAGAAGCTTTACTGTTCCATAAAAGCTCAACAGGTTAATGTCCTGGGCAAAACAAAGATGACAGAAATTTGATGGTTTCAGTCAACTGAAGGGAGATTGTGTCCAATTTCAGAAAAGGGTAAACTATCACAAAGGTGAAACACTATTAGAAGTTCCATCTGGGCTCAAACAGTCTGATACCTAATTGTCAACGGCAAGAAGCAGAAAACTAATTCAGGGCTCCCGATGTCCCACTTTTGTTGCAGTAGCCAATAGTGCATGTTGAACTTTCAGTTCCTTTAACTCAGGGGAATATGTTGAGATTTGGAGCATAGTTACAAATTCAGGTTGAGTTTTTCATATTTTCCAACTCTAAACATTGTGGTCTCTTACTTCATATGTGTATCCGAGGGAGAACACAGGGACCTCCAGGGTGGTCTTTTGAGAGTCGCTGTGGAGATGGTATCCTCTTTGTGCTGCCAGCTGGGATGTCAGAGGCTCGTGGTCAACACCCACCTCCCAAAGGTGCTCGGCTCGAGGAGGTCTGACCACACTGAAGGCGATTCCTCCATCTGAACACTGAGCTGTAATCTCTGGAGGGACTTTAAAGAAGAGTCCTGATGGGTTGACCCGTTCCGGCCTGGAGACCAGTGAAAGAGTTGGAACAGATGTACTTACATGCATTTAGTACTTGTGCTGTGATGACTGTATGGTGGTAGTAGGAGTCTGTCTGGGCCATGATGGTTAAAGTGAAGTTTACGTCTATGGAGTACTGCGCCACACCTTGACCTAGGTACTGGTGGAACAAAACGGCCGTCTCAGACGGGAGGCAGTAAAAAGGGCTTAAAAGCACCACATTATGTTTTTGTGAGCTGGACCTGGTTTACCATGTCAAATTTAGCAAATGCTTGACTTGCCTAAATTATTTAGCCTTTTTCCATCTGGACTCTGACCCAAAGTAGACCAACAGCTCACAAGATAGAGATAGATATGTACTTTATTTGAGAAGGACCACAAGTCCTTCCTTCCTGCTGCTGCCAGGCTGCACAACCAACTGAGCTCCCACTAGACCACAAAACACTTCAACTGCTGCACTATAAATACATTTATGAAATACTTTTTACTGTTTACTTATATGTATTACTTGTATTTTACCATCCGTCTCTTGCTGCTTAAATCCTGCAATTTCCCCACCACGGGCCTAATAACGCATTATTTTATCTTATCGAACCATTGTAACCATAAAAAAAAAATCAAACACACAGGCTAACGCACACAAGCCTCACCATCCAGCGGGTGGCCGTGTTCTCAAAGGGCAAATGGAGCTCGTAGGCTCGGCTGCCATTGCCGTGAGCAACAGGACTGATGCCGTAGCCCCGATCAGCGCTCTCTGACATGAGCTTTCCATTAATTAGGACTTCCTCCAATATGACATCAGCAGGAATGTTTCCCAGGTAGACGCTGAAAACCTGGTGGTCACTTACAGTCTCTGCAGGAAGAAACAGATGTCAGGGGTGAAAAGAGAAAAGATTTGGATCAAGAGATATCCGTCAACATTGGCACCAAATGTCAAAAGTCATCTTTCGTTCCCAAAGTAATTCCTTTAACAGTTTCCTCAGTCTGTCTACAAGTTTAACTGTCTACAACTCAAGGATTATTAAATTACCAGATAAAAGTCTCCATTGGATGAATTTGAACCAGATAATTTGGGAGAGAGAGATACACACATTTTAAAATCAACTCTTTATTTATAAAAATTAGGGCTAGGCAAGTTCACGCGTTAAAAGTGTTAATGCAGCAATCGATTAACAGGATTAATTAACTGATCGATCATGCGTTAACTGCATCTTTATTTTTTTGCGTTGGGAGGGGCTTATCACTGCACACGGGTGCTGCACTTTAAATCTCTCCAGACGGCTTAATTCAAATCAAACATGAATAAATAAGATGCAGCTACGAATGCAATACAACAACACTGCTTTTACTTTGAAGTGGTGTATGTACGTGCATTTACTTTGAAGTGGTGTATGTACGTGCATTTACTTTGAAGTGGTGTATGTACGTGCTTTTACTTTGAAGTGGTGTATGCATGTGCGTGTGCTTCCGTAGCCTCACCAACAGGCAGCGTTGAGGACTTGCAGACTTGAAAGTATTGTTGTGTAGTTTGTGTTCTCAGAGCAGCGGTGCTGCCGCGAGCCGCTCTTGACCTGAGGTCTGATCCATGCAGAGCACTTTAAGTCAGGATCACTTCTGGATCTTTACTCTTCTCTCAAAGAGGAGAACTTTCCTCACATCACAAGATGTTCAAGACAACACAGACTGGACTTTTCTCAGTGAGGAAGATAAACTGAAAACATGAAAAGCACTTATTGCTTTTGTATAAAGTGAATCAATTGCTGGTCTTTAACATCTTTAAGGTAAGAAACAGACTGAACATGGACCAAAGAAGGAGTGGCTTGTCCCTCACAGGGACCCTTACTACTGAACATGGACCAAAGAAGGAGTGGTTTGTCCCTCACAGGGACCCTTACTACTGAACATGGACCAAAGAAGGAGTGGTTTGTCCCTCACAGGGACCCTTACTACTGAACATGGACCAAAGAAGGAGTGGTTTGTCCCTCACAGGGACCCTTACTACTGAACATGGACCAAAGAAGGAGTGGTTTGTCCCTCACAGGGACCCTTACTACTGAACATGGACCAAAGAAGGAGTGGTTTGTCCCTCACAGGGACCCTTACTACTGAACATGGACCAAAGAAGGAGTGGTTTGTCCCTCACAGGGACCCTTACTACTGAACATGGACCAAAGAAGGAGTGGCTTGTCCCTCACAGGGACCCTTACTACTGAACATGGACCAAAGAAGGAGTGGTTTGTCCCTCACAGGGACCCTTACTACTGAACATGGACCAAAGAAGGAGTGGTTTGTCCCTCACAGGGACCCTTACTACTGAACATGGACCAAAGAAGGAGTGGTTTGTCCCTCACAGGGACCCTTACTACTGAACATGGACCAAAGAAGGAGTGGTTTGTCCCTCACATGGACCCTTACTACTGAACATGGACCAAAGAAGGAGTGGTTTGTCCCTCACAGGGACCCTTACTACTGAACATGGACCAAAGAAGGAGTGGTTTGTCCCTCACAGGGACCCTTACTACTGAACATGGACCAAAGAAGGAGTGGTTTGTCCCTCACAGGGACCCTTACTACTGAACATGGACCAAAGAAGGAGTGGCTTGTCCCTCACAGGGACCCTTACTACTGAACATGGACCAAAGAAGGAGTGGTTTGTCCCTCACAGGGACCCTTACTACTGAACATGGACCAAAGAAGGAGTGGTTTGTCCCTCACAGGGACCCTTACTACTAAACACACTGTTGTTTCTGATAATACTAATGTTGCTTCTGGTACCTTTTTATAAAACAAAAACAGATGTATAAACTATATGTATGTATGTTAACTTGCTGTTGCTCCAGAGTGCTGTTATATTGTTCTGATAACATTACTTTAAAATAAAAGCTGCAATACACTAGTTTTTACTTCATGCGATAATCAGTCAAAGTTGGAAAAAAAAAACGATGATCGCATGATGTGCCAAATTCATTAGGTTGATTTTGAAATGTGGGCCACTATCCACATTTGCTAAGTTCATGTCATCAATACCACCAAGACAAGTTCAGACAGGGTTGTTGAAAGTCCAGGAGGTAGTGAAGCCTGCAGGAGGATACCAGAGTAAAACCTTGTTCTTAAGCTGCAGACCGAGGTTTCCTCTAGTCTGAGAACTGGGAGCCTTACGGTCACGGTCAAAGGGATGCCGGCAGAGCAGCGGTGTGTCGAGCACTCTGAGCATTCTGTGTTTCGTGTCAATTGTGCTGCCATCTTCATTGAGCAGAGAGAAGACATGTTCGTACAGCAGGAAGATCACATACGTCTCCTTGTACACATTGTTCACCACCAAGCTCTGTAGACGAGAAGAAACTGACCATCAGATGGATAATCTGCTAACGTCATCAGCTTATATAGTGAAACCGCTCAGAACAAAACATGCTGGATTGGATCGACCTTCCTGTACCCGCCCTCTGCTCCAAAAGGAACCCCGATCTGGACCATATTTCCTTGTTGGACCAGACTGATTCCTCTGGCGGCGGCAGTGGGTTTGTCGAGCAGAACCCCCTCCACCCCCAGACGAAGGCTTCGGCTCTCAAAACCTGCCCTCTCCTGGAGCAGAGAGGTCACCACCAGGGGGATGTCCCACAGCAGCTGAGTGCCGTCGAAGGAACCAGAATCTGGGGATCAACAGAATCACGTCAACACCAGTTACCCATTAGCCGGAGACCAGCTTCCAGTTCAGGTGAGACTGTCTGGGAGAACCTACTGACTGTGCAGGCCATGGTCAAGTCGATGATCACCACAGTCAGCTTCTGCTTTGTAACCAGAGAAACCCGGACCACCTCCACGGGGACACCCTCCACCTGACAATCATCAACATTTCATTTAAAATAATTACTTCCGTTTCATCACCTTAGACTCAAGTCTTATATTCTCAAATACCTTTAGTCTCCTGGAATGTAATTCCAGAGAAGTCAACAGTGTTGATGTTAATATTGATGGTTTGGTAAGGGACAGAATATGCAGGCGTTAGTGTTATCCACTGACAATATGTGGCTCCTCAAGTGTAGTACTCTTAACCGTTCAGACATACTTCAACACATTCCACAATTAATCTCCATGGAAACAAGTTAGGTCTCGAATCCTACCTTGTAGCGCATTTCGTATCCTCATGGCCCGGCACCCCAGCACCCCGTCTCCCTGGCACCCCGTCTCCCTGGCACCCCAGCACCCCGTCTCCCCGGCACCCCGTCTCCCCGGCACCCCGGCACCCCAACTTGATTACAGTGTAGACATCATGGTATGCATGTCTGAAGTCTGTTAGGGTTCTGGACCTTAGCATGTCTGCATACATAGTTACCCACCATTGTCAGCTCAGCATGTGGCCGTTTGTACCGGGAGCGCAGCACCACCCTCTGGGCCGTGGAGGTCAGGCTGTAGCCCCACCTCTGGCCTTCACTGACCGACATGAAGGAAACCCGTCCATCACTCTGCAGGAACATCAGCTGCCAGGCAGGATTGGCCGTCCTCTGTACCTGAACACCACAAACAAAATGTGTCAAAACTTTAAAAACCAAGTACTCAAAGGATAAATCTCTTTTGATGGTTGAGTTTACCATTAAAAGGATTTTCCAATTAATGTAAGTTTTAGAAGGATTTAAAAAGATGCAACAGATCCGACTAGGTTAACGATACTACCAGCTAACCAAGTGGTTGAAACATTTAGGCTCTCCCCGCCTGTGCTAGGAAGTGAGTTTGTCATACCCTGCTACAGATAAATGTATAGTACCCATAAACCTCAGCTGGAGGAAGCATCACTATACCAACTGGGTCCTGGTTTTCAAACATTCAAAAATCACCTGATTCAAGTGCATTCCTTAATATTGGGTGATAGGCAACCATGTTTGGATGGAAGAGGAACCACTTTCAAGGAGGGGCCAAATAAGGACTTATTTCATTGTGGAAATTGTCACATAGGACTTGAACGTTCCCGAGGTGCTTGCTGGTGTGATTTTACCTGAGAGTAGGCGGCCTGCCACATCTGTCCACCGTCCCCCCGCTGACCTCCACATGAAGACTCCCTGTTCACGTGGACCTGGTTGACATCATGAACACAGGTGTGGCAATTTCTCAAGTTGGGTTCCATTCCAGCTTGATACAAGTCTACTGGGGCTTATCCACAGCAAGTGCGAGCAGTCCATTAACGCCTTGTTCCCCCTTCTAATCTTAGCTGCTCTTAGTCCCATGGTGTTCCTAAGCCTGTCAGGAGATGCAGTGACTTGAACCAAGTAGAGGTGCTATGAGAGAGAAAGGGCCGGGAGCTGCAGTGTGAGAGATCACAGCCCAGAAAGCTGCTATGTGAAAACTTTACAATTGTTTTTGTAATGTCCAAGTGGCTCACAGACTAGTTATGAATAGATGCCGCGTTTCACGTCACAGACATGTAGCACTAAAATAAGATTCATCTTCTTAATGAAAGTAGCCATGTCCGGTAATACAGAAAATGTAGGATTGAACATCAAGAATTGTGTGGCCAGTGAAGACTGACTTTTAGTTTAGACTCATCCATTTCAAGACTTCATGCAATTAGAAACTCGTAGTAGTAGTAGTAGTAGCAGTGGTAGTAGCAGTGGTAGTAGTAGTAGTTCTGACCTCCATGTAGTCCTCCTCACAAGTGATCTCTCTGCGAGTCCAAATCAGACCAGCACAGACTGCAGAAACAGGCTGGCTGATCCACAGTCCACCAAAATCCTTCACTTTCACATTAAAGCTGAAGGTGAACACCTCATCATTCTAGAAAAAAAGAAATCAGCACTCAGTCCAGACTCCTGTAGTCCAGAAATAATACAGTGGAGCTACCTGGCTGCAACTGGGTTACGAGGAGGTGGAGCTACCTGGCTGTGGGTGAAGCAAGAGTAGTATGAAGCTCTGAAGGTGGTGAAGCCATCCATCTTGAAGGTGCTGATGGTGTAACCACAGCTTGAGGCAACATCTTCACTGATTGAGTGCACGCCGTTTCCATCTGCATCAGAATGGACGCAGTGAGCACTTCGGTCAGTTTAGGACTAACATTACAGGACAGAGATGGACAGGTAGACCGGTAGACAGGTGGTCTTGAGTACAACAGAAGGGTCAACATGGATCACTGACCTACAGCCTCGAAGTGAGGAGTCTGTGCCGAGGTCACATGGAGCCAAAGGTAACGGTCCCGACACTCCGACTGAACAACAGCATCCACAGAACCTAACCAGACAGAAAATATAAGCTACGTTTGCTACAATGTATTAGCCCTAAAAACATGATAATTCAAATTCATCCAATCAACACTACCACTAAAGACCCTGTGCACCCACCACTAAAGACCCTGTGCACCCACCACTAAAGACCCTGTGCACCCACCACCAAAGACCCTGGGCACCCACCACCAAAGACCCTGGGCACCCACCACCAAAGACCCTGGGCACCCACCACCAAAGACCCTGGGCACCCACCACCAAAGACCCTGGGCACCCACCACCAAAGACCCTGGGCACCCACCACCAAAGACCCTGGGCACCCACCACCAAAGACCCTGTGCACCCACTAATAAAAGACCCTGTGCACCCACCAATAAAAGACCCTGTGCACCCACCAATAAAAGACCCTGGGCACCCACCACCAAAGACCCTGGGCACCCACCACCAAAGACCCTGGGCACCCACCACCAAAGACCCTGGGCACCCACCACCAAAGACCCTGGGCACCCACCACCAAAGACCCTGGGCACCCACCACCAAAGACCCTGGGCACCCACCATTAAAAGACCCTGTGCACCCACCATTAAAAGACCCTGTGCACCCACCACCAAAGACTAAAGTAACCAGTAAAACCAGTTTACCTTTCAGTTGACCTTCAGCTGTATTTTTTTCTGTGAATTTGCTGCATATAATGATACATCTGAAAATAAATAGTGGAGGTGGAGGGTTTGTTTTACCTGTCCAGGTATGATTTGTAGGGTTACCTGGTGAGGTCTGTTTTACCTGTCCAGGTATGATTAGCAGAACTCACCCGATGATGAAAGCAGTTTTCATGTTGTAGCAGCAGAAACTCTCTCAGTCTCATTTGTTTGTTATTGTGGAGGAAAAGCTTTGCCTCTGCAGCCAGGTGAACTAATCACCTGGTTGTCAAGGTAACAGCGGCGCCAGTCTCAGCTGAGGCTGGTTGAGTCTGATTGCAGCAGGTTAACCTGAATGTGAAAATGTACATGGCCATTAAAGCTGATTCTGATTCTGACTCACCTCCAGTCTGTTTTACAGGAAAAGACACCAGTTATATGTAATAAAATCATAATTATTATTCATGAAAATATGGTAACACATTATCTTGTTGTGTGAATGGACTCTGACATGAGGATTAAAGGACCTGGTGGTGTGAATGGACTCTGACATGAGGATTAAAGGACCTGGTGGTGTGAATGGACTCTGACATGAGGATTAAAGGACCTGGTGGTGTTTTGGTCTGCAGGTCCAGTTAAGGCTCCCCTTCTTGGTTCTGGTTTTCACACCAGTGTTGGAAAAGAGTCCAGAGCCCAGACCCTGCAGGGCGGTGAGTACCTTCATCATCATCATCATCCCTATCCTCCTCCTCATCACCTGGCATTCCCTGATCACCCCTGTGTGTCTTAGGTAAGCGTCAGATCCAGCAGCTGGGCAGTCAGCTGCAGCTGAATCAGCACTGTCTGGACACGGCCTTCAACTTCTTCAAGATGGTGGTCAGTAAGCATCTGACGCGAGGACGTAAGACGGAGCACGTCATCGCCGCCTGCCTCTACCTGGTGTGTCGCACCGAGGGGACGCCACGTATCCTTGTGTTTAATGTCAGGACCTCATCTGACCTCTGACCTCCACAAGGTTTGAGTTGTTTAAAGTTTAATGTCAGGACATCACCTGACCTCTGACCTCCACAAGGTTTTCCTGAACTGGGCTTCAGACATGTTGCTGGACCTGAGTGACCTGCTGCAGGTCGGACTACCCTCAGACCAGCAGAGACCTACAGATATAGATGTATATAAACTGCAGTCATAACTTTTACTTTCATGTTTGCAGGTGAACGTTTATATTCTGGGGAAAACATTCCTGCTGTTGGCTCGTGAGCTCTGCATCAACGCTCCGGCCATCGGTAAGAACCTCTTCTCTAAAAGGTCTCTTTCAGGAGCAACAGGAGGTTAAACTGTCTCTTTCAGGAGCAACAGGAGGTTAAACTGTCTCTTTAAGGAGCAACATACCTGACCCAAACCTAACCCTTCGGGTAAACCTGAGTATATTCTTAATGTAGTTGACGCTAAGGCACATACAAACTTATATCATTTTCTGACTTTTCTTTAACATTTCAAAATATCTTTTTGGCTCGTAAACTCACACTTGTAAATATAGAATCCAGCCAATTATTAAAAACAACATTTTGTAAAAGTCAAAGGAAGGATACGTGTGACTACTTCCGGTTTTCAAAATATAGTGTAAAAGTAGCCCGACGGCATGTATAAAAAATAATCCGATGTGATTAAATTATGAATGAATGGTGTAACTTCTTCCTCTTAATGGATGTAATTATGTGTGAATTAAAAGGACAGTCCCACTTCACTGATGGTGAGTTGTCTCCCCCTTAGACCCCTGCCTGTATATCC
>NW_027176154.1:1122742-1140242 GCF_023055335.1 Clinocottus analis | reverse complement strand
CTGATGGAGACACAGCAGAGTTCGGATGTCAGATTGTCCCTGAACACAGCAGCAGACAAGGTTCTAACGTGGCGTGACCTCATCGCAGGAAGACGTACCGCCAGGCCACGTTCTGAACCGCCACCTCATCTCAATCCTTTGGTCTGGTACCTGCGGAAGGGGAGGGGTTTGGTTACCGTGGGGATAGCATGGTCAGCTCTCATTGGCTGAACAGTGGTGACCTCACCAGCTGTGTGAACTCTCCTCTGACGCTCCCGTCCAACATCTGGAACCTCCCTCCACGCCGCCCGTCCACCTCTGCCACTGAACGGGTAAACACCTGCACAAACTGAGGAGATGGAGGATTACCTACAGTACTGCAGTACTACTACAATACTGTAGTACTGCAGCACTACTACGATACTGTAGTACTGCACTGACGAGCGTGTCACTGTGCAGCGTGAAAAAAAAGTTACTTGGAAAAGCCTTTTGATCAGTTCTGGTCTGGTTCGGTTCGGTCTGGTTTTACCATGATCGGTTCTGTTCTGGTTCGGTCTGGTTTTACCATGATCGGTTCTGTTCTGGTTCTGTTTGGTTTTACCCTGATCGGTTCTGGTTCGGTACCTCCTGGCTGATGAAGGTCCTGTACAGCTCATCAGGAGAGGTTTGGAAGGTTTCCATCAGATTAAAGGTGCAGGTTGAGATAGGAACACCTGGGAAGGAGGGGGCGGGGCCAGAGGAACACCTAGAGGTGAGGCTTTTCTATTGGATAATTCAAAGAGGTATGAGGTCACTTATACACCTGTCTCAGCTGAATGTCTGGATGTGTAACTGAAGACTACCTGAGGTTTACTGGTCTGGATCTGGTTCTTCTGGGTTTGAGGTTCAGGTAGCTCCGGTTGGTCGGCCTTAGCGAGGATCATCCCTTGACTGAACTCTGTGAGGTCGCTAGGTTAATACAGGGATCATCACTGATAGGTTAATGCAGATGCATTCTGGGTAACAGACCTGCTTTGAGCCGGCGGACAAACTCGCCCAGAACCCTTCGAACTTCCTGTACGCCGCTTTTCTTCATGAGGCCGAGGAGCGGCGTGTCGGGCTGGTCTTTGCACATAGACACTGAGATCTGGACGGGAATATGATTATCAATATGATCATCAATTGAGCGATGATTACAGCAATCAACACAGTTATAGGGATCACCAGGAACGGGAAGTAGTTGACTAACATCAAGGTCGTCCATGTCGTTTTCGTCCGAGAGGTTGGACACGTCAACAGTTCCTCTGAACTTGACTCCGCCGCTGGACGTTCCTGCAGACAGGAAACAGTTCACACCACAGAAGAAGAGCATTGAAGTCCCTAATCACCAAGTGTCACGTAAACACTTTAGTTATCGGAGTTCAACTAGCAACAGGCTTGTTTTTCGCTTTGGAGAGCACTGTTCAAACACTGGGGTTAGTAGAGTGACATCATCAGTGACATCACCACTGACCCAGCCAGCTGGCCCTCAGCTGCCACTCGTAGAAGAAGAAGAGTTTCCCTCTGCGGTTGTTGATGGAGGATTCTCCCTCCACTTTGGTCACCTCCGTCAGCTGGACATCGCCCTCCGGCCCTTTAAGACGGACTCCCAACAGGAGCTCACGGAGGAGGACGGAGGACCAGGAGCTCACATCACGCTCCGTCCTAGGGGGCCGTGATAATGTAGGATAATAACAAAAGCAATAATATTCATATTCACAAGCCAAACAATAATCATAACAAATAATCAGAGCGAGGCAGAGGCAACTAATGCACTATTGGAGTCACGTCTGTGCTGCCACGCCTCTTCAGTGTCTCATGGGTCAGGAACAGAGCCCATGGACTGCAGACCGGGTGCTGGTTCCATCCTCAAGAAGGGGGACCGGAGAGTGTGAACTCTCAGGTATATGGACCCGTTGCAGCAGGTCATCCGTCTGTACTGCAGTAGCAGCTGTGTTCATATCCTCACAGTAAGTCAGACTCCAGGGCTGCTCTTTATCTCCGGTCCTGTTCCTGATCTCTATGGACAGGAGATCCAGGAGCAGCCGGTGGAGGAGAACCTCAGGTTCTGGTTCTCCGGATCTCCTCCCTGCTGTTTGCAGATGATGTGGTCCTGTTTGCCTCGGACCGTGACGTCCAGCATTCACTTATTAAGTCGAGTGTGAAGCCGCAGGATGAGAGTCAGCAGCTCCTCCTCTGAGGCCATGGAGCTTTGCTGGGAACCAGAGGACTGCTCCTCCAGGTGGGGACAAACTGCCCCAAGAGAAGGAGCTCCAGCGCCTCAGGGTCTCCTTCACCAGTGAGGCTCAGTTGGAGCGGGAGATGGACAGGTGGAGCGGTGCGGCTGCAGCAGGAAAACAGATGCTGCACCTGTTGGGGAACAGGGAGCTGAAGGAGAAGCTCTCAGTTTACTGGTCGTCTACGTTCCAACACTCACCTACATCACCACCTCTGGGTCAAGACCCAAAGAACCGGGTCTTTGATGCAAGCGGCCAAAATGAGGTTCCTCTGTAGGGCTCGGCCTTAGAGATAGAGTAAGGAGATGAGGTTCCTCTGTAGGGCTCGGCCTTAGAGATAGAGTAAGGAGATGAGGTTCCTCTGTAGGGCTCAGCCTTAGAGATAGAATAAGGAGATGAGGTTCCTCTGTAGGGCTCAGCCTTAGAGATAGAATAAGGAGATGAGGTTCCTCTGTAGGGCTCAGCCTTAGAGATAGAGTAAGGAGATGAGGTTCCTCTGTAGGGCTCGGCCTTAGAGATAGAGTAAGGAGATGAGGTTCCTCTGTAGGGCTCGGCCTTAGAGATAGAGTAAGGAGATGAGGTTCCTCTGTAGGGCTCAGCCTTAGAGATAGAGTAAGGAGATGAGGTTCCTCTGTAGGGCTCAGCCTTAGAGATAGAGTAAGGAGATGAGGTTGCTCTGTAGGGCTCAGCCTTAGAGATAGAATAAGGAGATGAGGTTCCTCTGTAGGGCTCAGCCTTAGAGATAGAGTAAGGAGATGAGGTTCCTCTGTAGGGCTCGGCCTTAGAGATAGAGTAAGGAGATGAGGTTGCTCTGTAGGGCTCAGCCTTAGAGATAGAATAAGGAGATGAGGTTCCTCTGTAGGGCTCAGCCTTAGAGATAGAGTAAGGAGATGAGGTTCCTCTGTAGGGCTCGGCCTTAGAGATAGAGTAAGGAGATGAGGTTCCTCTGTAGGGCTCGGCCTTAGAGATAGAGTAAGGAGATGAGGTTCCTCTGTAGGGCTCAGCCTTAGAGATAGAGTAAGGAGATGAGGTTCCTCTGTAGGGCTCAGCCTTAGAGATAGAGTAAGGAGATGAGGTTGCTCTGTAGGGCTCAGCCTTAGAGATAGAATAAGGAGATGAGGTTCCTCTGTAGGGCTCAGCCTTAGAGATAGAGTAAGGAGATGAGGTTCCTCTGTAGGGCTCAGCCTTAGAGATAGAGTAAGGAGATGAGGTTGCTCTGTAGGGCTCAGCCTTAGAGATAGAATAAGGAGATGAGGTTCCTCTGTAGGGCTCAGCCTTAGAGATAGAGTAAGGAGATGAGGTTGCTCTGTAGGGCTCAGCCTTAGAGATAGAGTAAGGAGATGAGGTTCCTCTGTAGGGCTCGGCCTTAGAGATAGAGTCAGGAGATGAGGTTCCTCTGTAGGGCTCAGCCTTAGAGATAGAGTAAGGAGCTCAATACAATACAAAAGATATTCATTGATAAATATTCAGTAATAATAAATCACAAAAATAATGAATGATGAATATTGCAACAATAACAAAATAATAACCGTTATAATAATAATAATAATAATAATAATAATAATAATAATAATTACAGACCAGTGCCAGTTGTTGACGTTGGTTCCGTCGGCTCTCTGCTCCACGATCCAGCGAGGATCTCCTTCTCCCCATTTAGCCATCAGAAGTACTGAGTGTATTTATATTACTGTATTATATATATATAAATATATATATATATACATATATATATAATATATATGTATAGATTCTATTTATATATACAGTATATATAAAGGATAGGATCACTGCTGTACTGACTGTAGTAGTACTGCTGTAGTGACTGTACTTCTACCCTGATCAGCTGTCCCTAAACGTCTCCTGAATCTCTGACAGTTCAGCTGAACCTTAAAACACGTCACTCTACTTCCGGTATAGCTTTTCAAAGTAAAGCTAAACAATCAGGATGCAGCCGTGAACAATAAGCAATATTACTACAGCTGGGCTCTGATTGGAGCAAAGTAAATCAGACCCCTAATGAAGATTAGTATGTTTTATATATTTGTATTGTTTAAATAATATTGTATATATTGTAAATATTATGAACCGATTTGTTTGATTTAAATGTAATCAATGATAAAAAAAAATTCCTTACACATTTGTATTCTGAAGTGAAGTGTTCATTTTTTATTCGTTTTACGTCACAAAAACGTCTTTTTAATGTGTTGACCTGATACGTTTATGTTCCGCTGATCACTTCCGCTGTTTCGTTGTGACTACAACTCCCGGCAGCCTTCGCGCGCCAGGAAGCCGTAGCGCCTCCGCCACAGAAGAAGAGTAGCAGCTCCCACTGAAGGTAGAAACAGCTGATTGATTCTGATCGATTATAACTAATAATAATAACAATATCTGTTGATCAAAGAACGCTTCTTTGTCTGCGTGACGACGTTTTCGTTCCCGCCGTTTGTCCAAGTGACACCAAGAGTTACATCCGGGTAACACCCCGGTGTATTTATAAAACTGCTAGCATGCTAAGACATATACACGTAAAAACACAGAGAATATACACAAAATACACAAAGAGTATGCACACAATACAACTAAGTACACATAATGTACACCCTATACATTCTTGTTGAACTGTTGTTATGAGTTGTAACACTGTTTTCTTCTCCTTCTTCTTCTTCTTCTTCTTCTTCTTCTTCTTCTCTCTGTTTAGATGATGAAGAGTAAAGCAGACGAGGAAGACTACTGGAACAGCTCCAAGTTTAAAGCCTTCACCTTCGATGATGAAGATGACGAGTTTAGCAGGGTAAGACCCAAATCTACACAGACCCGTACAGGTGTACTGACACACTCGTGTACTGACGGGCAGGTATACTCACACACTCGTGTGCTGACGGACAGGTGTACTGACACACTCGTGTGCTGACTGACAGGTGTACTGACACACTCGTGTGCTGACTGACAGGTGTACTGACACACTCGTGTACTGACGGACAGGTATACTCACAGACTCGTGTGCTGACGGATAGGTGTACTGATGGACAGGTAAACTCACACACTCGTGTGCTGACGGACTGGTGTACTGACGGACAGGTATACTCACACACTTGTGTGCTGACGGACAGGTGTACTGACACACTCGTGTGCTGACTGACAGGTGTACTGACACACTCGTGTGCTGACGGACAGTTGTACTGACGGACAGGTGTACTGACACACTCGTGTACTGACACACTCGTGTACTGACGGACAGGTATACTCACAGACTCGTGTGCTGACGGATAGGTGTACTGATGGACAGGTAAACTCACACACTCGTGTGCTGACGGACTGGTGTACTGACGGACAGGTATACTCACACACTCGTGTGCTGACGGACTGGTGTACTGACGGACAGGTATACTCACACACTCGTGTGCTGACGGACAGGTATACTCACACACTCGTGTGCTGACGGACAGGTGTACTGACACACTCGTGTACTGACGGACAGGTATACTCACACACTCGTGTGCTGACGGACAGGTGTACTGACGGACAGGTGTACTGACACACTCGTGTACTGACACACTCGTGTACTGACGGACAGGTATACTCACACACTCGTGTGCTGACGGACAGGTGTACTGACGGACAGGTGTACTGACACACTCGTGTACTGACACACTCGTGTACTGACGGACAGGTATACTCACACACTCGTGTGCTGACGGACAGGTGTACTGACGGACAGGTATACTCACACACTCGTGTGCTGACGGACAGGTGTACTGACGGACAGGTGTACTGACACACTCGTGTACTGACACACTCGTGTACTGACACACTCGTGTACTGACGGACAGGTATACTCACACACTCGTGTGCTGACGGACAGGTGTGCTGACGGACAGGTGTACTGACGGACAGGTATACTCACACACTCGTGTGCTGACGGACAGGTGTACTGACACACTCGTGTGCTGACGGACAGGTGTACTGACGACAGGTGTACTGACACACTCGTGTACTGACGGACAGAACGTGTGTTCTTCAGTTAAAAGAGTCAAAGCGAGCGGTGAACAGCATTCGCAGCCTGGTGGAGGAAGACGATGATGATGAAGAGGTGGAAAAGGTCAGCTGGAGCGGAGAGCCTGTCGGCAGTAAGACGTCACTGCTTATTAAACACGTGTTTAGAATGGTGTGCTGTGATTGGCTGCAGGGTGAGCATCACTTCCTGTGTCTTCTCAGGTATCTGCTGGTCGGTCAGTGAGACGGCAGCGTCCAATCAGAGAGCGGACAGGGAGCCCGCCTTCCCCAAAATCAACACCGACACAGCGGGGCTCAGCAAGAGTCACTCAGGGTACTCTCTGAGCTCGCTGTTCAAAGGTGACACAGACAGGTGACACAGACAGGTGACACAGACAGGTGACACAGACAGGTGACACAGACAGGTGAGACAGACAGACAGGTGAGACAGACAGACAGGTGAGACAGACAGACAGACAGACAGGTGAGACAGACAGACAGACAGACAGGTGAGACAGACAGACAGACAGACAGACAGACAGACAGACAGACAGACAGACAGACAGACAGGTTAGACAGACAGACAGGTGAGACAGACAGACAGGTGAGACAGACAGACAGGTGAGACAGACAGACAGACAGACAGACAGACAGACAGACAGACAGACAGACAGACAGACAGACAGGTGAGACAGACAGACAGACAGACAGGTGAGACAGGAAGATAACTGAAACACACTGAAGATTTAATCTGTTTCTCTGCAGGAAAAACTAAAGGAGGAAACTTCCAGTCGTTCACAGACTGTGAGTCTGAACTTGAGGAGTGAGTGAGTGAATGAGTGTATGAGTGAATGGATGAATGAGTGTGAGTGTATGTATGAGTGAATGGATGAGTAAGTGAGTGAATGAGTGAGTAACTGTATGAGTGAATGAATGAGTGATTGAGCTAAAGAATGACTGAATGAATGGATGAGTGACTTGTTTCTGTGTTTCAGCTCTCAGCGACTCGTCTGTAAGACTTTACGCTCCAGAACTACGAAAACCTAAAGCTGAATACAAGGTAACACCATGATGAAGGGATGACAGACTGATGAAGGGATGAAACACTGATGAAGGGATGACAGACTGATGAAGGGATGAAACACTGATGAAGGGATGACAGACTGATGAAGGGATGACACACTGATGAAGGGATGACAGACTGATGAAGGGATGACGGACTGATGAATGGATGACGGACTGATGAAGGGATGAAACACTGATGAAGGGATGACAGACTGATGAAGGGATGAAACACTGATGAAGGGATGACAGACTGATGAAGGGATGAAACACTGATGAAGGGATGACAGACTGATGAAGGGATGAAACACTGATGAAGGGATGAAACACTGATGAAGGGATGACAGACTGATGAAGGGATGAAACACTGATGAAGGGATGAAACACTGATGAAGGGATGACAGACTGATGAAGGGATGAAACACTGATGAAGGGATGACAGACTGATGAAGGGATGAAACACTGATGAAGGGATGAAACACTGATGAAGGGATGACAGACTGATGAAGGGATGAAACACTGATGAAGGGATGACAGACTGATGAAGGGATGAAACACTGATGAAGGGATGACAGACTGATGAAGGGATGAAACACTGATGAAGGGATGACAGACTTAATATTTGTATCAGGTTACTTTTCTGGTGTATTAATCATGTCATCATGTTGTGACAGGATTATGTCAGTGATTGGTCGCCTGAAGAAACGGTTCACAGAATGCAGCAGGGAAAGGTAAACAAAGTACCAGTGTGTACTAATACCTCATGTCTGCAGGTGGTGTCTCAGTACTCGCAGTAGTACGAGTGTGTACTAATACCTCATGTCTGCAGGTGGTGTCTCAGTACTCACAGTAGTACTAGTGTGTACTAATACCTCATGTCTGCAGGTGGTGTCTCAGTACTCGCAGTAGTACTAGTGTGTACTAATACCTCATGTCTGCAGGTGGTGTCTCAGTACTCACAGTAGTACTAGTGTGTACTAATACCTCATGTCTGCAGGTGGTGTCTCTGGAGAAGTTTCGGTCTCTTCAGGACAAACTGCTGCTTCTGGACTTCAGCGTCTCGGCTCACGATGGAAACGTCATCACGGCTGTAACTTCATCCATATAAATTTATTTATATATATATATATATATATATATATATATATATATATATATATATATATATATATATATATATATATATATATATATATATATATATATATATATATATATCTTCATTAACTATTTAAAAAGCTTTGCTCAATTTGATAGTTACTGTTATCTTTTTTCTTCCTTTCAGGTTCTAATTTATTTAAAGAGGACTCTGAGTAAAGGTGAGCCTGTTGGTTCTGGTCAGGGATCAGTCAGACTGGTTCTGGTTCTGGATCAGTCAGACTGGTTCTGGTCCAGGATAAGTCCTCGTGTTGTTGACTGTGTGTTTTGCTGCATAGAGGTTTTGTTTCGGGAGGTGGAGTCCAGACAGACGGCTCTGAGACATCTGATCCAGTATCTCACCGAGACCAGAGACCAGAGGCTGCTGCTGGAGCTGCTCAGGTACTGGACCTACCTGGTTTCCACACACAGGTACTGGACCTGTGTGTGGACACCTGGACCTACCTGGTGTGAGCTCCATGCAGTATTTACCTGATGTGCTTTTTTCTTCTGGTCCTCAGAGCTCTCGGCAGGACGGAGGATGTGGCGGTACGTACAACACATCAGCAGTACACACAGTACACAGTTCTAGTACTAAAGTACCAGTGGTACACATGTGTCACCTGGTTATTTCCCAGCTTTTGCAGTATAAAGAACACCTGAGCATCGCTGATGAAAACAAGAAGCGGGACTTCTTGAAGAGCTGTCTCAGGTGATGACTCCAAGTATACAAGAAGGACATGTATGTAATCAGGATGCCTCCTGCAGCTGTTTGTTGTTTATTGTTTAGATGTGTTTGTTTGTTTGCTTCCAGCCTTCCTTTTTCCCCAGAAGACTCTACTCATGTTCAGGACCACTACACTCTGCTGGAAAGACAAGTGATCATCGAGGTGAGGGACACATGGAACCACTCAGTAATGAACTGTCTAAAACCAGTAATGAACTGTCTAAAACCAGTAACGAACTGTCTAAAACCAGTAACGAACTGTCTAAAACCAGTAACGAACTGTCTAAAACCAGTAACGAACTGTCTAAAACCAGTAACGAACTGTCTAAAACCAGTGACGAACTGTCTCAAACCAGTAACGAACTGTCTAAAACCAGAAATGAACTGTCTCAAACCAGTGACGAACTGTCTCAAACCAGTGACGAACTGTCTCAAACCAGTGACGAACTGTCTCAAACCAGTGACGAACTGTCTCAAACCAGTGACGAACTGTCTCAAACCAGTGACGAACTGTCTAAAACCAGTAATGAACTGTCTAAAACCAGAGACGAACTGTCTCAAACCAGTGACGAACTGTCTCAAACCAGTGATGAACTGTCTCAAACCAGTAACGAACTGTCTCAAACCAGTAACGAACTGTCTCAAACCAGTAACGAACTGTCTCAAACCAGAGACGAACTGTCTCAAACCAGTAACGAACTGTCTCAAACCAGTAACGAACTGTCTCAAACCAGTAACGAACTGTCTAACTTAGACAACCGACCGACTGGCAGAACGAGGTGGAAAGGTGGAAATCTTCCAGAAGTTTCCCAGAAGAGCTTCGATCCTCAACATGCCGCTGATCACAACTCTGTACTACTGCTGCTTCTACCACTACACTGAGCCTGAGGTTAGTCTGAGTCTAACTAAACCACATGTACTACTGCTGCTTCTACCACTACACTGAGCCTGAGGTTAGTCTGAGTCTAACTAAACCACATGTACTACTGCTGCTTCTACCACTACACTGAGCCTGAGGTTAGTCTGAGTCTAACTAAACCACATGTACTACTGCTGCTTCTACCACTACACTGAGCCTGAGGTTAGTCTGAGTCTAACTAAACCACATGTACTACTGCTGCTTCTACCACTACACTGAGCCTGAGGTTAGTCTGAGTCTAACTAAACCACATGTACTACTGCTGCTTCTACCACTACACTGAGCCTGAGGTTAGTCTGAGTCTAACTAAACCACATGTACTACTGCTGCTTCTACCACTACACTGAGCCTGAGGTTAGTCTGAGTCTAACTAAACCACATGTACTACTGCTGCTTCTACCACTACACTGAGCCTGAGGTTAGTCTGAGTCTAACTAAACCACATGTACTACTGCTGCTTCTACCACTACACTGAGCCTGAGGTTAGTCTGAGTCTAACTAAACCACATGTACTACTGCTGCTTCTACCACTACACTGAGCCTGAGGTTAGTCTGAGTCTAACTAAACCACATGTACTACTGCTGCTTCTACCACTACACTGAGCCTGAGGTTAGTCTGAGTCTAACTAAACCACATGTACTACTGCTGCTTCTACCACTACACTGAGCCTGAGGTTAGTCTGAGTCTAACTAAACCACATGTACTACTGCTGCTTCTACCACTACACTGAGCCTGAGGTTAGTCTGAGTCTAACTAAACCACATGTACTACTGCTGCTTCTACCACTACACTGAGCCTGAGGTTAGTCTGAGTCTAACTAAACCACATGTACTACTGCTGCTTCTACTAGTTTATTGAGCCAAATAATTCAAACCGGTTAACCGGTTTAACTCTAACCAGATGATTTAAACCGGTTTAACTGAACCGGATCACTTTGTGTTCTCTGTGTGTTTCTTAGGGAACCTTCAGCAGTCCGTTGAACGTCCGTCAGACCTTCAAGGTGAGAGATGTAATTTCACCACGTTCCAGGGGAATCTCTCTGACCTCTGACCTCTGACCTCAGATCTCAGAGAAGCAGTTCTTCGTGACGGCGCTGGCGGCGCGGGCAAAGCTGAAGGCGTGGCCGGATGTGGACGCGCTGTTCACCAGCAGGAACTGGCTCGGCTTCACCAGGAAGAAGTCGCCGCTCGGCTTCCAGCGAGTGGTGGACATCCTGCAGAAGAACTCCGCCCCCACGCAGGTGAGGAGGCGGGGCCAAACTCACATCTGCACAGGTTCAAGATACAAACGAGTGTTTGATTGACAGGTGGAAGTGATGGACGGGTGTTCCTTGATTGACAGGTGCTGCAGGACTACGTGGCGCTGGTCGATGACGCGGAGCTCCGGATCTCTTTGGCTCAGAAACATAAATGTCACGACATTGTCATCAACGTGAGTCTTTGATGTTAATGCTGCTCCCTGATTGGACGAAAAGTGTATTAAAGTGTATCAGTAAGAGACATTAAAGAGTTATTAAAGTGTATCAGTAAGAAACATTAAAGAGTTATTAAAGTGTATCAGTAAGAAACATTTAAGAGTTATTAAAGTGTATCAGTAAGAGACATTTAAGAGTTATTAAAGTGTATCAGTAACAGACATTAAAGAGTTATTAAAGTGTATCAGTAAGAAACATTAAAGAGTTATTAAAGTGTATCAGTAAGAAACATTTAAGAGTTATTAAAGTGTATCAGTAAGAGACATTTAAGAGTTATTAAAGTGTATCAGTAACAGACATTAAAGAGTTATTAAAGTGTATCAGTAAGAGACATTTAAGAGTTATTAAAGTGTATCAGTAACAGACATTAAAGAGTTATTAAAGTGTATCAGTAAGAAACATTAAAGAGTTATTAAAGTGTATCAGTAACAGACATTTAAGAGTTATTAAAGTGTATCAGTAAGAAACATTAAAGAGTTATTAAAGTGTATCAGTAAGAAACATTAAAGAGTTATTAAAGTGTATCAGTAAGAGACATTTAAGTGCTACTTAAGAGCTGCTAGTGATGTGATGTCATGATGACGGGCATGTCTCTGGGCCAATCAGACGTACCGGGACCTGAAGGACCGGCAGCAGCTGCTCGCATACCGAGGGAAGGTAACGAGAGGGTCAGGGGAGGAGAGGAAGATTGATGAGCTGCTCAACAACCCGGTGAGGAAGAGGAAGAGGAGGAAGAGTGACCAGTCATCATGGGACCAGGCTCACATTTTTTTTCTTTTTCTCTTTCAGCAAATCCGGTGGAAGAACTGAAGACTTTTACTTTGAAACTATGGGGCTGTTTTCTGCCTGAAGAGAGACTCCATCACCGTGACAACATGACCGGTCAGTCTCATTGGTCACAGAGTCGGGGGCTTCCTTTGACTCCGCCCACAGAACGCAGCATGGGCGGGGCTTATATTTCTGCAAAGTATGAATGTATGAATATGTTTAAAAATAAATATTTAAAAATGTGTAAATTAATTGAGTCTTTTCTGCTTGAAGAGGTGGTTTGGTGACATCACTGTGACATCACTGTGACATCACTGTGAAATGGTAATGAGTAGTATACACATGGTACAGATGAGTGGTACACACAAGGTACATATAATGAGTAGTATACACACAGTACATATACTGAGTAGTACACACATGGACCACGGTCCATGAAGCAGAAGAGGTAGAGAGGACGAGCATCAGCAAGACCACGGCAGGAGGTAGGAGAGACAGGATATATATATATATATCTATATACATATATATATATATATCATATATATATATATATATATGTATATAGATATATATATATATATACATATATATATATATATATATGTATGTATATATATATATATATATATATATATATATATGTATATATATATATATATATATATATATATATATATATATACATATATACATATCTATATATATATATATATATATATATATGTGTATATATATATATATATATATATATATATATATATATATATATATATATATATATATATATATATGAAGATGTCAACAGAGGAGTTGTCTGGCTGTATGTTCTTATTCAATGATGAGTTTTCAGAGTAAAAACTGCTTTCTGTTTTTTTGTCGTGAAGAACGGATGAATAATACATGATGACGGGATGAATTAAAGATGTTATGAATACATAAAGAAACAATGCTTTTCTTTGTGCTACAGGCAGGAGACAAGGACGCACGGGAGGAGACAAGGACGCACGGGAGGAGACAAGGACGCACGGGAGGAGACGAGGACGCACGGGAGGAGACGAGGACACACGGGAGGAGACGAGGAAACAAAAGAGGAGACGAGGACACAAAAGAGGAGACGAGGACGCACGGGAGGAGACGAGGACGCACGGGAGGAGACGAGGACGCACCACAGGCCCCAGTGAGCTTCACTTTTATTGTTATGGGTCAACCCAGTATGAAGATGGCTCATCATCAGAATCACGCTTCATCAAGAGCGCAGCAGAATAAACTGAGGTGTTGTTATGAATGGACAGACACACACACACACACACACACACACACACACACACACACACACACACACACACACCACATCTCTTAAAGTGAGCTTCCTTCAGTTCAGACGGTGTTGTTTCATTGCAGCCGTCCCACACGGCTCTGATAACCACAGTGTGTAACAGACCTTTAAATGATGTTAAATCCCCCAAAACATGAGACGGTTGTATCGTCCACAACAATTTGTTTGATCAAACGAGTCATCTTGATCATGTATGTTGTATTTCCGTGATCATACTGAACATGTTTCATGTGATATTGCTGTCCACCCGGTCATTATGGGGTCACTGCCCCTTTAAGAAGCCTCTGATGTGTTCAGTGACGTCACGTCACTCCCAGCACTGAGTCTTCTTCACTGAGCTGAGGCATGTGGCAGACTAAGTATTTACACTTCATAGTTTATCAAATGATGTGTTATGTCGTCTTGTGTCAACGTCTTCTTGTCAGCAAGTTTTCCATCGCAGAGTTTTTAGTATAACTTCTCTAAAAAACTATGTGTGTATTTTCATGCAGTAGATAGTATATGTACTATGATGTACTGTTATGTACTACAATGTCCTGTGACGTGAATATATGGGGGATATTTATACTTTTTATATTAATTTATATATATATATATATATATATATATATATATATATATATATATATATATATGTGTGTGTGTGTGTGTGTGTGTGTGTGTGTGTGTGTGTGTATAGAGAGATGAACGTGGCGTCGTTGAAAGCTCAAACAGGATGAACAGCGTCGTTCACGTCTCTTTGTTCTCAACATGACTTCCTGTTTGTCATGAAACTGAAACGAATCATCGAGTAACTTTTCTTTTCTAGAAGTTTGTGTTTGAAAAGCAGATGATTCATGTATATATATATATATATATATATATATATATATATATATATATATATATATATATATATATATATATATATACATATATATATATATATCATCTGATTGCTGGTCTCTGTCCTCAGACGTCATGCACAACCCTCCGGTGACCGAGTCGCTCTCCCTGAGCAACAGCAGCGGTGCGATGGCGTGCCGGCCTCCGTACGATGACGGCCGCGTGCCGCTGGTGCTGCTGTACGGCGCCGTGCTGGTGGTCGGCGTGCCGGCCAACCTGCTGACGGTGTACCTCACCTGGCTGCAGGTGCGCAGGAAGAACGTGCTGGGCGTGTACCTGTGGAGCCTGTCGCTGTGCGACCTCACCTACCTGTGCACGCTGCCCCTGTGGACGCGCTACGTCAGCGCCGGCCACTCGTGGCCCTGGAGCTCGGCGGCCTGCCGGCTGACGGGCTTCATCTTCTTCAACAACATGTACATCAGCATCTTCCTGCTGTGCTGCATCTCCTGCGACCGCTACGTGGCCGTGGTGTACAGCGTGGAGTCGCGCGGCCTCCGCCGCCAGCGCCTCGCAGCCCTCGTCGCCGTCGCCGTCGTGCTGGTGGTCGCCGTCGGCCACGTCCCCGTCTTCACCATGAGGGAGGGCGACGCCGCCGAGGGCGAGCGCCGCTGCTTCGAGCCGAGTCGGAGCAGCGCCACGGTGGCGGGCTTCAACTACGCCCGCTTCCTGGTGGGCTTCCTGGTCCCGCTGCTGGTGCTGGTGGCCACCAACCGCGGCATCCTGGGCCACGTGCGGCGCAGCACCGGGCTGCGGCGGGAGCAGAAGCTGCGCGTCTGCTGGCTCGCGGCGGCCGTGGTGCTGCTGTTCCTGGTCTGCTTCGCCCCGTACCACGTCCTGCTGCTGGTCCGGGCCGTCATGTTCCACTTCCCGCGACTGGAGGACGGCTGCCGGTTCGAGACCACCATGTACACGCCCTACACCGTCTCGCTCGGCCTGTCCACCGTCAACAGCGCCGTCAACCCCGTCCTCTACGTGCTGTCCAGCGACAACATTCGCAAAGAGCTGAGCCGAGGCCTGGTGCAGGTCTGGCACCGAGCTCACCTGAGACCTGCGACCCACCAGAGACCACCGAGCTCACCTGAGACCTGCGACCCACCAGAGACCACCGAGCTCACCTGAGACCTGCGACCCACCAGAGACCACCGAGCTCACCTGAGACCTGCGACCCACCAGAGACCACCGAGCTCACCTGAGACCTGCGACCCACCAGAGACCACCGAGCTCACCTGAGACCTGCGACCCACCAGAGACCACCGAGCTCACCTGAGACCAGCGTCCCACCAAAGACCAGCATCCCACGAGAGACGACCGAGCTTTGAGACCACCGAGCTCACCTGAGACCAGCGAGCTCACCTGAGACCAGCGAGCTCACCTGAGACCAGCGTCCCATAGCAACCAGAACGGGATCCGACCCACCAAGAACTCCTCGGAGCTGAACGTAGTGACCGAGAGACAGCAGAACCACCGGGACTTGAAGGCTGACCTCTGCTGGTGTGTGTGTGTGTGTGTCTGTGTGTGTGTGCGTCTGGGTGTGTGGACTCTTGATGTGCAAACAGGAAGTGATTCAGCAGAAAGAGGAAGTTGAAGAAACTGAAATCTTTAATAAACTTTCAAAATGTTCCGTTTGTCTTTTTTTCAACCACAAAGTGAAAGTGTGTCACAACAGAAAGAATGTCCTCATAGTGTACCAATAATGTCCTCGTAGTGTACCAATAATGTCCTCGTATTGTACCAATAATGTCCTCGTAGTGTACCAATAATGTCCTCGTATTGTACCAATAATGTCCTCATAGTGTACCAATAATGTCCTCGTAGTGTACCAATAATGTCCTCGTATTGTACCAATGTCCTCGTAGTGTACCAATAATGTCCTCGTAGTGTACCAATAATGTCCTCGTATTGTACCAATAATGTCCTCGTAGTGTACCAATAATGTCCTCGTATTGTACCAATAATGTCCTCATAGTGTACCAATAATGTCCTCGTATTGTACCAATGTCCTCGTAGTGTACCAATGTCCTCGTAGTGTACCAATAATGTCCTCGTAGTGTACCAATAATGATGTCTTCGTAGTGTACCAATAATGTCCTCGTAGTGTACCAATAATGTCCTCGTATTGTACCAATGTCCTCGTATTGTACCAATGTCCTCGTAGTGTACCAATAATGTCCTCGTAGTGTACCAATGTCCTCGTAGTGTACCAATAATGATGTCTTCGTAGTGTACCAATAATGATGTCTTCGTAGTGTACCAATAATGTCCTCGTAGTGTACCAATAATGTCCTCGTATTGTACCAATGTCTTCGTAGTGTACCAATAATGTCCTTGTAGTGTACCAATGTCCTCGTAGTGTACCAATAATGATGTCTTCGTAGTGTACCAATAATGATGTCTTCGTAGTGTACCAATAATGTCTTCGTAGTGTACCAATGATGTCTTCGTAGTGTACCAATGATGTCCTCGTATTGTACCAATAATGTCTTCGTAGTGTACCAATAATGATGTCTTCGTAGTGTACCAATAATGTCTTCGTAGTGTACCAATAATGATGTCTTCGTAGTGTACCAATGATGTCCTCGTATTGTACCAATGATGTCCTCGTATTGTACCAATAATGTCTTCGTAGTGTACCAATAATGTCCTCAGTGTCACAATGATGTCATGTCTCATCCTTATGTTATATAATGGTTAAATATATTTTATAATGGTTAAATACTATATAATGGTTATGAAAAATAAAAACATGGATGACTCTTTAGATTCTTTATTGAGTTTCGTCTGCCAACATGTTGCATAATTACAAAGATTGGTTGACCAGGTGAGACAGAGCAGTAGCCCCGCCTCACAGAGGGACAACAGGAAAGATCACCGACACAAAATCAAAGATTATTTTTCTCCTACAACAACAATATGTATGATGTGCAATTTAACAAAACCTTTAAAATGAATTCATACAGTGTT